>NC_081134.1:11012800-11252800 GCF_958295425.1 Solea solea
GACTACAGTAGAGGACAGAAAGCAACCTAACTGCAAGCTTGATTGATCTGCTGTCTAGAAGGAGGCCGTTTTCACAGTTGGCTGCAATCTATCTATCCAGAAACACACCTCGCACACATGGTGCTGCAAATGCATGAGCACGTGCCAATGCACAGAAAGACAAACAAACCTGCTTTCTCCTGCAGATTCCCCAGATATCAACATACGCAAAAAATAATGCATATGTGTTAAACTTTGTTATATCAGAACAATGTTTTTCCTCACAATGAGTGAGAGAGTTGTCCCTGCCCTCCCCCTCTGCACTGACTGCGCTCAAACACACTATTCACTCTGCAGTAATACCTCATGAACATAAGTCTGCATGTTTGCTTGTGTCCTTGATCGTTTAATGTGCAATAGAAGACAGATTACATTCTCTGTAATGTGTAATTAGAGACACACATGATACCATGCAAGCTGATATTGCAGATAAAACTGGCTGCAGTCAGTCAACAACACATATGATGCAATATAGAGTGAACTTCTACAGGGTAGAGCTGCACCGCCACAACTGACACACATGACATGTAAAGTAACTGCAATGATAACTTTCAACGGGAAAGACAAACAAGCACAGATATAAACAAAGCATATCTGTTAAGCCTCCCATTCCCGCCCTCCCTCCCTCCTCTCTGACTTTGAGAGGCCTTAATGAGAGAAAAGTGTCTGTATCGATTCTCTTGTATTCTAACACGGTGATCGAAGAACAAAAGAGAGGAATGATACGGATGGAGGAAGAGAGGAAGAGGGAGGGAGAACCCTATTGAACAAGCTTCCAGACACTGCAGCCACAAGAGAAATAAGGCATATGTATATATATATATATATATATACACACATATATACAGTATATATACGTATATATATATATATATATATATATATACATACACACACACATATATACAGTATATATACGTATATATATACACATATATATATATATGTAGAAAACAACACAACGACCAGCTATTTGTCTCCAGACTTCACTCACACACAGGACTGGCAGAAAAGGCTACGCTGTCGTGTATGTTTCTACAATGCTGTCAATCAAAAACTGGTTCCGCCTTTCAGACAGTTCCTCCAATCATCATGCAGAAGCCCAGTGCCTGTGCTCGCCCACTGCTCCATTGACTCCGAGAGAAGCTGAGCTTCCCTGGAAGTGACATTTTTTGCCACATTTGGAAAACTATTCTGTCGTCCAATTGAGAATAGTTGAAGCTGAGCTTCAGGTGGTTTTAATGCAGGTAAGACGCTCCGTGATAAACAGCTGATTCTTGCACATTAAGTAAGAAATGTAAATACAACATAGTACATACTTGACAACATTTTAGAGCAAACTGAGCTTCAATTATTGTCCTAGAGCAACAGCCACTGATATACTGTATATACACAATAAATTAGCAGTAGCAGTCTTTGATAAACTGAGAAAAAACCTTTTATTTACTTACCTAAATAATGCTAGAAGAGTAAAAAAACAAAACAACCAAAACACTTGATGTCTTAACCATGTTATATTATCTTATCTTATCTAACAGAGTGAAGCTAGAAACACTGTAGTCCATTGACATCAGAATTGTCATTTCCATGCGATGGTATGGAAAAACTGTGGTGTTTTTACCATGCAGCCTTTTCTCAAAAAAAGCTTGTCTTCTTGTGGTAAAGAGCCACATGCTAAGAAGAAAGAAAGATGAAATGCCAGATGTCGTGCACTGTTACCCTTTGTTTACGACATTTATGTAGCTGACGCAACTATAACCAAATCACACTGTCATGAGCTGAACTGCACAGTACAACATGGTTAACAACAATGCTCACGCTGCTGTCCTGACCCCTACATGCCTGTACACATTCAAAACCAACGTTAAATTAGGGAGACTCAAGCTTTTTATTGTTCCTTCACTTGTAGAACAAGACGTGTTTAACAGGTACTTAAATTTGCTGACAAGGCTCTGAGTGCACATCCCATAAAAAAAGGTTTGGAGCGAAGACATAATTATGAGTGATGAGGTTTAATAATCTCAAGACTAGTCTGCTTCACTGTGGCCTACACTGACTTTACACACATCTGCTCTAAATAAGCATTTCTCCAATTTGTTCCTCACTACCAGGATAAACAAACAGCTCAGTACAGTCTGATTAACAAAAGCAGTTAGCAAAGAGACAACCCATACGATTCAATGATCCAGAAAAGTTCCAAATTCACCTTTGAAAGAGTTTATTTGCAAGTATAGTTCTATCTCTTTTCATATCTCATGACCACACCTTTTCTCATTACCGGCCCGTTGTCTACAATGCTGCTCATCCCTCTCGCCTATATTCACTTATTCCAATTAATGATCTTCCTCCTGCAGGCATCCATTGTTGCCATAGGAACAGTGCTCTGTAGTCCATATTGGTAGTCTAGGCAACAGTGAGCTGGGCAGGACATTCTGTGTATGTATGTGTGTGTGTGTGTGTGTGTGTGTGAATGAGTACATGCACGTGTCACTTTACTCAATTTTGGGTTGGCACTTTGCTATGGTTTGTGTATAGATTTTACTGTACGGGGGATAAAGTCGGTCCAGTGCAATCAGGTGCACAGATGACACGGCAAACCCCAGGATTACAAACTGTGTGTGTGAGTGTGAGAGAGAGAGTGAATTAAGAGAGCATCAAATCATGCAGTCATATTTATGAGATTTTGAACTGACTCATATTTATGCGATTGCATCTGTCAACCCGTGTCAGCACATTACTGGACCCATTATATATATGCGGTCAGTTTTGTATGTATGCGAGTGCAACACGGTGACCTTACATCTGGCTCCAGGGGCTTCCCTATTCACAGCTGGGATAAACCTTAATGCTGGATTAACGACAGCATCCACAGAGAAAGAGTGAGCACAGGTTGAAGAGGACAGGGGGATGGAACCAGGACAGAAGACAAGTAGGAATAAATATATCTAATAATATCCTTTTTATCCCCCCCGACTTACATTTTTAATAAAGTGTGATATTGAATGCCAAGAGTACGTGCTAAACATGGCACAAAATAAATATACACAGCATGAACGCATCATTGTTGGTGGTGGTGTGTGTGTGTGTGTGTGTGTGTGTGTGTGTGTGGCAGGCCATCTGCCAGTGTGAGCATCGGGTGCATACAGTATAGGACTGAGCATGTGCAGAGAATCAAGCCTGCGGAAATCTCTAGAGAACTAGGAGGCCTCGGCGAGCGCACGCACACCAACGTACACGGGCATTTTGTGAACCCATATGTGAATGCACACACACATGCAGCACAATAAGGCAAAGCCTACACATGAAGATACATATAGAAACATTACATGTCTCTGATCCCATCCCCACATCGCTACACATGCGCAACCAGAATTGTAATCTCCCACACGTGCGCTCCACTACTCCCTCTATTTGAAATGTAGAGGAGAGGTTTCATTGGGCCAGCACCCTGTTTCTTTCTCACTCTCTCACACACACACACACTCATAGAGGTATTTGCAGATGTAGAATAAAGACTGATGCGAAAATGCACACAAATACATGCATACATGGTAAAATACACAACCATGTGCCAAAATATCTGCAGAGTTAACATTTTAAGTTGCAAACAAAAGTGCACAGTAAGCTTATAAGCAGTCTGTGATGTACACAATATGCACAAAGTAACTAAGGATACAGATATGTTTTGATTAAGTGTAATTAAGTGTATGCAAAAAAAACCAAATCAAGTGGATATCTACAAATTTACTTTTTAGTCTCTTCACACAAACGTAGACAAAGACACTGAGGTGTAAAGAGTAGAGTGTGAGAATAGAGTGGATTGGTTTAATCCACTTTTTCCTGGTACAAAAGGTTCCTACAGCAATGAAAATATGCAGACAACACACACAGGTTTTTTTTTAATATTTCCTGTGCGGTCAGTGACAGTGAACACTATCAGTATGTGTGTGTGTGTGATAATATGAATGTTCCCCTGGGGCCGTCGTCTTCCAGGCAGGTGTCTAAGCTTCTTGGTAAGGTAGCAGGGGGAGAACTCTCCACAGCAGGACACAAGAACAACAAATCAATGTCAGCAAATGTCTCAGAAACTCTCTCTGTCTGCATTAAACCCTCAGACAGGTGGGCGGGGTCGTGTGTTTTCCAAGACATTGGGTCAGTGGAAGTGTGGATTCATGAGGTCCACAAGATCAACACCTTATATAAGGTCTTTTTGTAATGTATTTTTCTCTTCATTAAAATCTCACGTGTCCTGTGCGTGTTCATGTATCTTCTGCTTGTGTTGACTGGATTTAAAGTGTCTGTAAAGCAAATAGAGATTCTCCTCTTCACACATGATACATTGTATATTAAAAAATAGAGGTTGAAATGTGGGGGAAAAAAATAATTACGTTAAATTAACAGGGGATTCAATCAAATGTATAAATAAAATAAAGGTGTTATTGTGAAATGATATCGAATGAGAGACTCACCATAGCAACAGTAGGAGTGATGCAAAAGGTGTGTCAGACTGTAAAATAAATTTCACACCTCAGTGCACCTTCCCTGACTGTGGGATTTTGTTTGTGTGTGTCAGTGTGCGTGCGCGTTAGCAACAAAAAATGTTGTTACCCCAATATAATCTGTATGTGTGTCTGACATAAAGCAGCAGTAACTGTGTGACAGTTTCTCTTTAAGCTGTCATTTTAACTGCATTTCAATCTGTGCTGGTTTCTGCTTCTTTTTTTTTTAATATACATTTCTATTTTGACACGCTCATGTGTTTGTAGGGTGTTGCCTCGTCAAATTTAACATGCACTTTGGTTTTTTTTCCCTCCTCACACCTTCCTCTTTCCTTGTTCCTCTCCTCTGGTACCTTATTTCCATCGATCACTCACTGGTGCGCTGCTCATTAGCTTCCTGTCTGTCTTGGTTTCTGTCTACCAATCATATTATGCTCTCCTCTTTTATCCCTTTTTCCTCCCTTCAGTTTCTCCTACACTTTGTATTTAACAAAATGATTGTTCAGGGATCTCCTCCCCTCTCCTTGACTACTCTGCTTCTTCAGAGACGATTCCTCCTTAACACTTTATTTCCTCTCACTCTGATATCGCCCTATTGTTTTTCTTTTTTTTTTTTTTGAAAGGCAGCTCTGAACCCAACTCCCACATTCCTGTAAAAACACACATAAACAGGAATCGTGACTGCTACAAGAGGGCAAAAATACACCAGCGCAGAGTATACACACACACACACGTACATCTTTCTTATAGACAGAGATGCATGACACTCGGAGTGCAGAAGGAAGACAATGTGAACACAATCGTTCATTAGCGGTAGTGAAGGGAGGCAGGTGATGCAGAAGTGAGAAGACACTCAAGTCTTTTTCAACCATTTCTGCTTCGTGAGTTCACGCTGCTCTTCCTCTGAGGGAAGTCAAATCCCCCCCATCTGTCCTTAAAACACACTCACTGATCCTTCTTTAATGCTTCTGCGAGAGGAAAATACTTGGGACACTACGCGTGTGTATTATCAGAGGCATACACAGCAGTATGCTGCATTTGTTTATTTCTTGATGCAAGTATCAAAACGGAGTGTGATTCATCGGCATTCACTCTCAGGTCAAATGACTCTGTAACGCTTGCATGTTTTTTTTTTGGCTTTAGCTCCAACTGGCATTGGTGGGAATGTAGGACCAGGGTGAACGTGCTAATTTATTATTCTTAATTTTAGACAGTGATACAAATTCCTGTGTCGTGTCATGTCATGAATGTTTGTAGCCAGCCTTACTTTCTATAGCTTTTCTATAACAGTGCTCAATCCTTTTATTATTTCATCATTTGGCTCAACTCGTTTGTTTCCAGCCCTTTACTGGTGACACAATACAAGCACTGGTGTTACAGGGTGAAACCAACACCATGGCAGAGGATTCAGGAAGGTCAAAAGACTGTTAAAATGAAACCAAACAGCAAATACATGTAAAGTGTATAATGCAAAAACATTTTACCAAAGGACTGCAAAGATTGTCAGATGAAGATTCATTATCCCTCTACTGCTTGTCCTTTGAGCAAATCCCAGCTGACACTAGGCATGACGCAGGGATCACCATGAACAGCTCGCCAGCTTTTCACAGTGTCAACAACAGAGACCGCCAGTCCTAAATTAACCTCTCCCCAATATTTAAGTCAGAGAACACCCACACACACACACACACACCGTCAAAGACACAGAAACACAGAAAACTCAACAGAAAGGTCTTAGTAAAACTACGATTTGAGGTGCACCGCAACCAGGAAACACTGAGAGACACCGTAAACTAGCATAGAATAAATGAGATTTGATAACGTGTTTGATAAAAAAACATTGCATAATTTTCCACTTGTTGAATGCCATCACGCCTCTGCCCACATAACTTCTTCTGATGTCAAATCATCAGCATAACACTTTTGCTGGTAGCAGAGCTCTAGCAACCTCATATAATGAGGAATAAATCATCTGAAAATACCACAGTATATTCATTTGTATGATATTTTTCAGTTTCTGGTAAAAAAAAAAAAAAAAAAAAAAAAAAAAAGGTTTTAGTTGTACTTTGGTCTGTCTGGCTGGTTCCATTAAAATGATTCACTCAATACGACCTGTGCCTTTTCATTTACCTTGATTATGTATTCAGAGTGTGTACTGAGCCCAAGCTATAACCATAATTATAAACTAAACTTTATATTACAACTCATATAGCGGGGCTCCAAACACTGCAGTCAGTACATCATGAATAATTATTCCCATTCAGAGCTCGGGAGTCACCTAGTTGACTTGATACTAGTGTCCTCTTGTCTTATTGTGTCAAGGTCGAGGATGACTAATCGCTAAAACATCATCATTGTCACAGCGACGACAGTGGTGCTTCGTGCTGCAGCCAGCAGCTCAAGGACACTCGCCATCATGTAAGTCAACTGATGGACTGTAGAGATGAAGTCGAAATGTAAAGTGGCTCTATTAGCTCTATTAGTCATGAAGTCATCACTTCAATTAACTAATTGTAGCTGTGTGAAACAGGAGGCTCTTGTTGTTCGCATAACATTAACAGTGAGGACTATAAATGTGAACCAATCTTCAGATAATATTTAAACACGGCTTGTTTTCAAGTACATTGCTGTTGTGCAAAAAAAAGAAGAAGTAAGAAGTAAATCCTTGGCAGTCTTGCAAAAGAAAATAATCTCAATTTCTGTAAGATAAAAATAAATCAGACTAACCAAGCTAATAAATGTCTGTTTTTTTAAGCCTGTCCTGAAGGACTACAGACATGTCTGGAGGACATGTCAAACAAAAACACATTGCAGAAGTCTGAAACAAATCAGAGCAACATTTTGGGACAAAGGACAACAAAGGATTTCTGAAAAAACTACACATTATTTCCAAATAAGTATTTCTTACTTACTTCTTTGTTTGTTAATATTATCTTTTTTTGTTAGTATGTCCTTCTCTGTTGACCATTAAAGTGGTATTCTGAGGTTAGCACACACATTGGTGGTTTAAGGCCTCGGATTATTGCCATTAGGTGTGTAGTTATAACACAGAGTCCATCATATGCACATGTGAATGTTCCAGTGTGTACTGTTTCACACGTTTTAACTGATTGAGCAACTTAGCTTCGTTGCTTAGTGCTTATTTTAATTTTCCCCAAAATATTGTTAGCAGTTGAACATTTCGACACTGAATCTAACCTTGTGTTTTTATTTAGCTCTGGCAGGTTTGGTTTTTGTTTGAAATGTTTTGGGAGTTTTCTTAGGTATTGTGTACCTAATAAAGTGTTGGTTATTGGTTATTTAGGATACAGTTGCCTTTCTATCATCTTGAACCCTCTGGGTAAAAGTGCCCTGCTGATGTCAAAGAACTGTCGCTCTAAATTGTGTTCCTGTTCTCTCCATTCTCTGTAAACCCTAGAAATAGTAAAAACAACTTTTTGAACTTCAGCAGGTCTTTTTGACCATGTCTACATGTCTAGATGTATCGAGAATTAGCCGATTTAAATATGACACACAAGAAACATTAAACACTCAAATACTCAAATACCAGTGCAAATATAAAACCCTACAGAGGATTCACATAATTGTATCGATACCTCAGTGAGTGCTTGGTGAATGAAGCAGGCGGTCTGAGGGGACACTTCCCAGGGAGACTTCTCTTCCACTATGATGGCGTCCAGTGTGGCCTTCTCGAGGACAACATCAAAGGACGCACTGGGGAAGCAGAGTTGACGCACGTCCATCTGGTGCCAGGTCATACCCGGGCAGTCGCTGTGCCTGGCGGCCATTGTGCTTATGCACACTGAGGAGTAGTCTATGTTGGCGATGGATTGGTAACCAGCCGTGTACATGTCACCACTCATACTGCTGTTTCCACAACCTGAAATATAAAAAATAAATAAATAAATGACAGAAAGAAGCAGGAGAAGGTTGAGAAATGACTTGGGAAAATAAGGACAGAGAGACTGGAAATACTAAGTCTGGGAGCACCTCAAACCTCCAATATGCTTTTCAGAATGAGTAAACCATGGGTGCGATCAATATAGCAACGACATATGAATAAACTGCCATCTGCTATTATGACAACAAATACTGCTGTGTGACAGCGAGACGCACGCTGATGCACACACACAAAGACAAACAACCGTTCACGCTCACTCTCACACTTACGGTCAACTTAGAGCGTCCAATTAATCTCTGCATGTTTTTGGAATGTGAGAAAACCCGAGGAGAACATACAAACTCCATGCAAAGATAAAATCGCTACACCAACCGTGTGGCCATGCGCGCTTTAGGCAGATATAATGTAAAACACATTTTGTGGACTGAACCTTCTCTTAAAAACAAAACACACATATTGACTTAACATATGTTCCTCCTCCATCGTCTTCCTATCACTTCTTTCCTTTTTTTCTTTCCCCGTCTTCTCCTCTTCTCTACCCACACATCCTCCTCCTCCTCCTCCTCCATCTCCTCGATCTATGAGTCATCTGATCCAAAAGGTGAGATGCTGCATTCAGTAGACTATTTTCATCCTCTTCTTTCTACACGAGAGGCAATGTTCACTTTTCTATAGCCCTCATTTTGTATCTCTTATGTGACTTTCACCTGGTGACGAGTGTAAAGTTAAAACAAGACTCGACGACCAACATGTGCGTATCCCTGTGCTTTTCTGGCATAAACACGGACCATGACAGGGCAAGTAGTCCTCATGGAGACCAAAACCTGGTTCTAAGGAGGCAAAACCTCCTTTCTGAGGAACCGGTTAAGTCTAGGGCTAAGATTTATACTGTGGTTCGGTTGTCCTGAGAAGAATAGCTGCACAAACCTGAGCGCGTGTGTGATGAGAGGTGGCGCTGCGATTTCCGGCAGCATGTTGGCATCGACACCTCAGTTGCAAACGTGTGGCTAGTGCTTGTTATCACCTTGCCGTTTCTCCTAATTACCAGCTTCCAAAAGCTGCGTGGATGAGTGTGCGATACAGTTAGCAGCCTCACACATTTGTATCTTATCAAGATGTGTTCGTCAGGAACTCCATATTGTACACTAACAGCAGGCATTACTTTACACCTATAGATATGCATAGGGTAAACGAAAGGCAGCAGATGTGTGAAAAAGCAGATTAAATTCAGAATCAAAGTGAGAAGGAGAGAGAAAAAACATTGTGTGTCTGTAGCTGCTCTGTTCTTATATCATTGGACTTTCTTCTTATATGAGAATGTAATCCTATTATTTCATTTATTCAGGGGCCCTACCTGATTTTTTAACTGAAAGATTTCCATTGTTTGTTTTTTTTTACAACAAGTGTATTCTCAGACCTGTCTATATTTAGACACCAGCGAGGGGGCTCCACATGATTATTTAATTTGAAGAGTTTTTTTTATATATATAATGTATTTTCACATTAAACAGAGACTGTGTCCATTGTTTGTGGTCTGGTCCGTTTCCTACAAGTGAAACTCAACATGAACATCATAAGACCAAACTACCATATTGTCTAAGGAAAACAGGCGCAGTGCTCTTATTGTTGGCCAGATAAAAATGTTGTTCCATGTGTTTTGTATAGTGGATAAGTTTGTCTTATTTATTGTACTATAATTTATATGTTTTAACATGATACTGGTAGTAGATTACAACTACTCTTCCTCACTTGTCTGACATATGACATCTGCTGTTTGGTCCTGGGAACCACTGTTTTAGATAACATTAATGTGTGATAATGTGTTTAAATCTAATTTCCTACCAGGTCAAATGACTCAGAAATGCATGTGGGTTTGTTTCTGCTTCAGCTCCAACTGGCATTGGTGAGAACACAATTTCTTCTTTGTCTGCTCATCTGCGAAGGTTCTCAGTCATAAAGATAGTCATCTTTAGCAGCTCTAGGCAACTGGACTTGCTTGAGTGACACAGTACAAGAGGCTTCTTCATGTCTGACTAACCGGTGGAAAAAATCTATTTGTAGGCTGGATATCTGTCTACATAGTTATGTTGTAAACAGTGGAGGTTGTTCACCACCCTGACCCAGTTTCAGGTTGTTAGTTTTACCTAAAGCGAGGGGAAAAGAGGTTCTTCTCTAGGGTCACCTGAGAGACACAGTCTGGGTAGCTGATCGTTGGTGTCTTTAACCACCTCCTCTGTTGAGTGATGTTTTTTCCAGGTTAACATAGATGGGTTCTTTCAATCTTCCTTCAAACCATCCATCTTCCCTGGCCAGAATGCAAACATTCTCATCATCAAAACAGCGTTCTTTGTCCTTCAGATGTAAGTGGACGGAGAGCCCAACGATATACTGCTTCGTGTTTTTCTGCTTCATTTTGGCAGTCATACAAAACTTTGGCGTTATTTCCATGAGTGCTTTTAATGAACCTTACTTTTTACAACGTTGGACATTTGATCTTACTTCATTTCATTTTTTTTAGCATCATGAAATCACTAGAGTTTGAGCTGACACCGAGTTCCACTGTGTTGATGTTGTTCTATTCTTCTACCTCTCATGTCTGGGTTAAAAAATTCTGGGTTATACCTGTTAATTTTGCAAGAAGCAGGCAACACCTTTGCAAGAGGTTCGGAAAGGCAACCTGACATAAGAGAACTGAGAGAACTGGAAAGGTTTCGAAACCACAATAAGAAAATGATGGCACTATAACACTTTATGGGAACAAAGACAATCATTTCAGAAGCACCATCCAATTAAAGAGGGTCTGTGGCCTTGTTTCATGCCCACATTTGGCGCTCCACAAGTTCAGTTGAATCATTCCTGCTCTCCCCTCTCAGATCCCCAAACACGCCAGACATTGTTTCCAAACGGTTCTCCCCGCTGACACAGCTATGTGTGCAAGTGTGTGTTTCTTTTTTCCATGCACTCGGCTCCAAGGGAGGGGTGTCACATGACAACTTATTCCTGGGGGTTGTCGCGACAGTTATAGTTGCCAGGCTGTCATCAAAGACACTACTCTCATTTTGCGTTTGTGACATCAGCTGGTGCCCCCCGCAACCTCTGACCTTTATATATTGCACGCATATGCGTAGCAACCGGCCTGTGCACAATCACACAAACACACACGAAGACACTGAACTGCACTTTTATCTCTGTGTGCGTGTGCGCGCGGGCGGATCAGAGAGTGAAAATACTGTGTGTTTATTCAGGATACCGCGACAGCCTGGAGTCAGTTTTTCCCTCCAGCTGGAAGCTAAAACCTCCCGTCAGCCAGGGAGCGCATCCTAACTGGATTATCAAGAGTGGTGTAGAGAGAGAGAGACACTAAAGTTAGAGGTGTCATATCACCTCATTCTGCTGGCTGTGTGAGTGGAGGCATGTGTGTGTGTATGTGATGGAAAATTTGAGTCCTAAACCTTATCATACCACTCATAACAAATCAAACAACAAAAAAACTGAGGTGAACTGTGGTAAACATCATCTGATGCGCAAGACGTGTGTAAACACTTTATTCGTTATACATTTTTGTCCGACTACACAGGAAACTCTGCACAATTTTTGTTTTAAAGAGGAGATGGTAGTAAGGTAAGAGAGGAGTGATGTCCAAACATGGAGGTGGTTCCTTCCTGTATACCCAGAAATGCTTGGTCTAACAATTGCATCAGATTACATGTCTGATCTTATAAAGCATTTATCAGATTTTTCAGGAAAAAGCTGCACGTGTGACGCTCACAGCTTTGGTGGTACTGTACCACCGGGAGAGAAACCTCTGAGATGATCCACTGGAATAACACTCCCTGGCTGCTCGTAAATGACTGCTTTACCAAACATGAGGAAAGAATTGCACAGCAACATTTGACCACATGACAAATAAGGATGAAATATTCAAAATTAACTATGAAGAACAAAATTCCCCCGTGCTGAGTACCACTGTTTCAATCATCTTTAAAACCATGTTTGATCACAGTGTTTAAAAAAAAACAAAAAAAAAAACAACTTCTTGTAAACACTGTCAGCATCAACCAAAGTGAGCGACAGTCTCACAGGCTATGCAGAATGAGCCTGCAAGGTAGGTTTGTTTTGGAATGTGAGAAAGACAAAGGAGGGCGGTGGCAGAACTTTGAAAAAGAGTGAGTCATATTTTGTTAGCCGTTTGTTGAAGAGTCACCTTGTCTGCACAACATGATGAAGAAATACCCCTGGAAAGAGGGCAGCACTCAGTGTAAGATTTATACATTTCAGAACAGGGTCATTTACTTGCCCACTGTTGACGATGTACAATGAAGCTTTCGGTGTAAAATCATCATACAACAAGAGTAATATTTTAATTAATGAGTCCAGTGTCTGTATTATAAGGACAAGAATCTGGCAACACATATCCCTATACAGAGAGACAATATGATATACTGGTTACTACAAGTAAGGCTATTGTGAAAGTGCTAAGAGCACAAACAATGCATAGTTTTCTTCTGTCAAGTAATAGGAGTGGAACGAGGGGAAGAGAGTTAATTAGTTGTCAACCATCAGTCTTACATACAACACAAAACCACTGTCAATAATATGTTCACATTGATACAGTATTACTCCATTTTAGTAGTGTTTCAAATCTTTCCTACACCTCTACTGCATCACTTAAGATTTTTAGTGACATTGATCGTTTTGGTCACTGTACATAAAATGTTCCATAAAATTTAATCTCCAGTGACAAAATTCCTTTAATAACAGTGAAGGTTTGGATCATTAAGGTGGTTCTTGATTTGTTTCAGGAAATATAGCACGGTCTGACGTCAACTTCAGAAACTTCAGTGCTGCTCTATCAAAACATCTGCATTTGTTCTTCATTTAAAATATGTCCAAAAATCTAAACATTAGTAAACATTTTCCTGAGAAGTGAACAGACAAGTTTCAGGTCTTCTTCAGAAGCAAATGATGTCAGTTTTGTAAATATTGTTCCCATTTAAGGGTAATCAGATAATAACAGCAGTGTGATTGACAGCTGGTATTGTCTAATAGGAGCCTGGTTGCATGCTGGCCCATTTAAACACACAGTCTATGGTCCAAAATGAAGCAGTCACATCTTAAATGTTAATTAAAGCTTCAGTCCAACCTACAGTAAAAACTTCAACTCTGATTTATAGTTCTTAATGGTGAGTCCATAGCTCTTCATCTAACTCAACATAATTATAACCATTTGAGTTTTGAACTTTGACCCATCGGGTGGCCTCACACCACAGTAACAGTGACTCTCCAGTGTCCATCTATGGTCAGTGGTGGTGGTGGGAGGGGAATCCCTGCCAGTGAGGCAGCGGGGTAAAATATCAAAGCTGCTATCTCTGAGGTGAGTTGAGCCCAGCAGTGGAAACTCCATGATGTCAGAGACATGCAGGATATTCATTCTCATCCCCAATTGGTTTTGACACATTAAGGACGGGGGAAACGGTGGCCAGCGCTGCTGACAGGGCGATGACCACGTGTGTTTGAGCAACAACACCGAGTTCATCATCCCCCACACAAGGCTGTGGGCTAGCCCAAGGTAAACCGACACCACAGTGAAGCTTTAGAAAGTTCAGCTGCATCTATCGTTAATGTCAACAACGTGCCCGCGTGGATCCTGTTTTTGTTTTTGTCTCTTTAAGCGCATACGCAGTTTTCTGTTGTGATAATCCACATTCATGTTGGACATGACGAGCATAAGAACACCCAATCAATGCTTTAAATTCGCTTCACCTGAATGAGCTTTATGGACTCTTAAACCATGTTATCCTTCTGGCGTCCCATCGTTCCACATAATTTGCCATTTTATTTGCAATATAACTTAAGTATAAGTCATAAGAGCATTGGTTCAATATTTACTATGAAAGACTTAACACAAGATAGAGCATTACCACATGATAACTACAATACTTTAATAGAGGATGAGAACCTAAAGATATTGTTTCCAACATAGATGTACTGCATTTTTGAAATTGGTAAAGAACAATCAAAAAAAAGCTGTGGATTTCTTTACTTCTTCTGCTTGCCTGTGTAGTATTTTTTTTACAACTTATACATGAACTCCACGGCTTCTGACTGCAAATTTTTATCTCCCTATGAAACCATGAATATGAATATTTAAGTTGAAACTTTTTGTATGATTCTAAATGTTTTGGCATACTGTGTGTCTGTCTCGTTTCCTGTGCTTTAATTGTTCACACACATGTTATCTTTGACCTCCCTGGTTAAATGAAAGTTAAAAATAAATGTCATCTGTTCAAATTCTTTCTCCTTCTGCAACTGTTTTTATATCTCATTGTGCAACTGTGCAAGTAGTACACTATTACATGGATGAAGGGACATGTGATTATATTGAAATGGCTGTGTGGTTAAATGTGTGTACATTTTGTCTTTCTCTCACCATCTCTGCATCATCACCAGATTAACATTCCCCCCCTTCCATGTTTTTCAAGCAGTTTCAGATGCTCTTGAGAAGTTGCATCAGCAGCAGCAACGCCAGAGACAAAATTCTCTCAAAAAACTATTTTTTCCCCCAGTAAGTTCTCCTTAGAAGTCTCCTTTTCTCTCCACGCACAAAAGCAACCTCCATTACATAACTGAGTGTACAACAT
This sequence comes from Solea solea, assembly GCF_958295425.1. Taxonomy (NCBI): domain Eukaryota; kingdom Metazoa; phylum Chordata; class Actinopteri; order Pleuronectiformes; family Soleidae; genus Solea; species Solea solea. The sequence goes on from NC_081134.1 coordinate 11,027,881, forward strand.
AATTAGTGACTGAATAATTAAGCATGTGCCCACAAAAGTGTGACTGTTTGATGGAGTGAGAGTGTGATCGGTGTGTGTGAGTGTGTGTGTGTGTGTGTGTGTGTGTGAGAGAAAGATGGAGGACTTTTAGAAGGACTCCTTTGTATGAATATGTCTCTTTGTAGTGGTGCCCAGCCTAAAGCTTCTGTCAAATTCCACCACCAGGAATAGGGGCTTTTGTATGGCATTTAATTATCGTCTACACTTGTGCACATAAAAGCCAACAAATGCACATGATACAAGCGCACAGATCGGTAAACCATCCTCACGAGAAACCATATCTGCTCCACAAATACACAAATCGAGCACGGTTTGCTCCGATAAGCACAAGCTCAACCCACCCACGCACATGCAAACATTACTAAAACTTTGGAAACATTGGAGGTGAGAGGACATCTAACATTTAGATTGATCATTTTCAGCGCCCACATTAAATCTCCAGCCTGGAGAGAGGCCATGGTCCCAGATGTGAAAGTTTAAGACATTATGGATATTTGGAATCACATGTAACAAGAATATATATATATATTTATACACATATATAGATATATAGATATAGATAAATATAATAATTATATTTAAAAAAATTAAACTAAGTAATAATAATGCAGGCATCCAGAGTGTTCACTGAGAATTATTATCAGAAGATCACATTTGTGCACACGTGGTAGAGATAAGTTTTCTGCTCACTGACTGTGTGCAATCAAATCACATTTTTTCATGGGTGGGTTTTGAGAATAAATTTACACCATATTCAGACTAAATGAAACTTTAGCAAATGGTCAAATCTTTTGGAAATTTAAAAGCCTGAGTCCTTTACACACCCTCTGCTCACACAAAAACAAAACTTGAGCACTCTGGTTTGCATTTAAAGACCTCTGTGTCCTGAAGTAAACCCGCTGTGTAGTGGTCAAAGTCGGGAAATGAAAAAGGATGGAGAGAGCACTAACATGAAGGGTGAGCAGCTGTCAGACAAAGTGGGCGAGTCGAGAGCAAAAGGGGTGATTTAGAGTGGGTGAGAGTGTAAGAGAGAGAGTGAGAGAGAGAGGTAAGCTGACAGAAAGAATTTGTGGTAGAGACTCCGAATGAAGCTTTTTGATATGCTCTCAATGTGTAACCAAAGAACAAAAGGACACATGCACGCAGACACAAAAACAGAGAGAGAGACAGACAGAATGAGTCAGTAGTGTAACTGCACATCCCTGTAAAGAATGATGTTGTGGTCTATCCTCCCACAAAATAATAATTTCATTGAGGCTGCAGAAGAGACACATGCTACTGTTCCTCACCGGCTTAAAGATAAAAAATATCAGTCAGTGCATTTACGTGCATGTTAAAAGCCCAATTTTAGCACAAGTTTTCTTAATGTCATGTAAACATGTTAGTTCGACTAAAACCGAGCTAGTCTTAGTCGGACTAACATAAGCATACACCAAAATGTCCTCCCCGGCCTTTGCCCCGGAAGTAGACGTATAGACTGCAACTCTGTTACCAGAAATCATGCGGCAGCGGCGTCTTTCTTTGGACAACACGGCAACCACAATTCACAATTCACAATACATGATTCACTTGTACAGCAGGTACGAAACACACACCACAGCGCGATCCTTTTCTCCGTTCAATGACGGAGTCATATGTACACCGCGAATAAAACAATGTATACTCAAGCTCGTCCGATTGCCTGTCTTAGTCAGACTACAGCCTTATCTTAATTAAACTGTGCATGTAAATGTACTCACTATAAAAGGTGGTGATCTCACATTAAGCAACAGCGCAACTCTATAATTAATTTAACACATGACGGTATAAAAGCCCATAATTCACCACAAAGTACAAGTTTGTTTAAATCACTAATTTAAGTGCCTGCAGTTGCAAAAACAACCTAGACTACAGTTACACTGTACTGTAGCAGCCTGTCCAGGACTGTTTGCTTGCACATTTGTGTCAACAGCTTTCTCCTCTCTCTCCCTGTGATATGTATCATAGCCACACTGAGCCAGTTGCAGAGGTACCAACATTTATTTTTCCACAAGGTTCTTCCAGCAAGAATGCAAGTCCTTGAGTAACCACTCACCCCCGTACTATGTGTTATCTTTGAATGGCAGTGTTTTCAGTATGTCGGTGACTCTGCGATGTTGTCAACAGAGGAGAGGAAGGTCGTGAGTCAGCTGAACAACCGAGTGAGTCAATGCACATGTGTGCAATCATATTCATACACAGGGATAATTTGTCTGCTCCAGTTATTGTGTGCCTATTCCTCCCCACCTGTGCTTAGAAACCATCGTAGAATGGTTTGTAATGAGGTCTGCGTCATACCAAAGATGTGTGGAGTTGCATCTCTTCTGGGGGGTTCAGAAACTAGAGATAAGCTCCTTCATTGAGTGTCTGGCCTAGTCATACTGTACAAGTGATCTGGACTGTGACCTACATACACATGAGACAAAACTAACCCCAGGATGGTTAAAGACATTCCATCTGTTGGGAAAAAAAACTAAAAATAATCTCACCATGCTGTATGGAGGTAAAAGAAACAGGAAACACAACCGTCTCTCACAACCCTTCAGTATTATTATGACAGTAAACATGTGGCATCGTGAAAGTAGGGTGTGTGAAGAAAGACCTGTATGCTTCAAGTTAACATGTGACATTTAGTGGGCGGGCCTGTTGATGTCAGGTACAGGAGATGAGTTGCAAATGGTGCTAAAGTGATGGCGATGATGTGATGTCCGCCATTGTTGGGTGCATTTTGTAAGACAAATAACATCAACAGGGAGAACAACCTTGTTGGAGAGCTCTGTTTGAGCTTAATGAGTAAACGTGATTTAAATGGCTAGCACTTTAGTTTGGAAAGTTGAACATTTCTCTCCACGTATGACGCACACAATGTGAGCAAAGTGAAGTAATGGATCTGCTGCTTGATGCGGCTCCATTTAAAATGAAAAAGACACCACATATGTATGAGTCAGCCATATAGGTACAGAAACAAGATGCCACAACAGTAAACAGCACAAATAACTAAATTTGTGTGATTAAATGAGGCCAATTCATGGAAGAATTCTCACAGTCCCAGACTGTGAGTGCAATGTTGGTGAATAGTCTGGTGCACAAAGTACACAAAAAAAGCATATCTTCAAACCACACACACACACACACACGCACACACGTTGTTGTGTAAAGGAGGCAGAGGAAGTAACAGCAGTGTGGGCATCTTCAATTAGCCACCTACCAAGACCACGTCTGTGACAAAATGAAATGGCTGAAAAAGCACAGGTATTCTGAAGGTGCTCACTAACACACACACACACACACACACACACACACACACACACACACACACACACACACACACACACACACACACACACACACACACACACACACACACACACACACACACACACACACACACACACACACACACACACACACAAACTTGACTGGTTAATATACTGCCTTTTGGCAGACGAGTTCATCAATTCAAGGTGGCTGTGTCTGTATGCAAATGACATTAACCGACCTTGGTGTGATTATGCATTATGGATCAGGTTTTACAGATGAGGAGCCTTAGGACTTACAAAGCATACCAACTACCCCAGGAGGAACAGCATGTCACTCTGCACTGTCCCTATGGCCCCATTTAGACCTGGTATTAACAACCAAAATGTGTCCTGGATGCGTCACCTGTGACCACAAGATTGGAGCTGGCTTCCCCCACCCGTTATACAAATACACACTGAGTGATGTCATGTCTGTGTGCAAGAACAAACAAGATTGGATCAAAGTTTTATTTGCGCCGCTGTAACATGAAATCAGATCTTAACCACCATGTTAACAGTGAGTCAGTAGCAGCTAATAAATCAATAAATGGGTGCTGATTAGTACAAAAAAAAAAGGGAATGTTGTGGAAGACAGATTTTGACAGGCATGTGACCACATTTGAGGACATATTCAGGACACATGGAGAGTGTTCAGACCTGCACTTAGCACAATATCCACATGATGGGATCACTCAGGACACTTAATGCTGGGTCAGTATGGGTCTGAGGTCTCTGTGCTGCAAATTACGGACCAGTTCACTCAGGACTCATGAATCGTGCAGTGAAATTTTCTTTGCAATGAAACTCATAATGAACGTGTCAGACTTGGTCTTAACCCTGTGTAGGCTATACGTTGACCTACACAACGATGATATAGACAGTCTGTGTTTATATACACGGTCTGTAAAACGATTCACGAGCACATTCATACCTCACTTTTTCAATCACACATCACCCCATTCACACACATCAGGAGCAATGTGTGATCCATGCCAAAGGGGACTTTGTCATGGAGCCAGGATCAAACTGGGATGAGAAGATGCTCTACCCCATGAGCTACAGCAGGGTTGCATCATCCCTTTAAAAACATAGACTTTCCAACAGGTGCTGGTACTGACATAATATTGTGGCCTGCAGCTGACAGCAGTGAAGTTGCTAAAAAAGGGTGAGTCAGCCATGATACAAGCTGGTGGATGAAGATGGTGACTAATACTGTATGCTTCATGCCCGCTACGAAACTGCTGCTACATGCAATATCTCATCACTACTCTCCATCACTGTGTCAGGCACACGCACACACACACTTTCATATGGCCAGTGTTCTAGCTGTCTGTCTGAAACTTTAAAGACGAAACAGTTAGTCACCATCGACTCATTTGCATGTACACTTATGTCAAGGTGCACGTGGATGTTCTGTGAGAAGAAGGTTGTGTTGTGCATAAAACCTGACATACACACACCCAAACTCACATGATAGTCTGTTCTCGCTGAATCATAACCTCTTCCTGGTTGGCAGGAACGGAATGTTTTTAATTCCATGACAAAAACAAGACACAAGAAGTGAAGGACGTGAGAAGGAAGAGAGCGATGGAGAGATAGTTATGAGGACAAAATCTCCTCACAGGCACTATCTAAACATTATCACATTTTAACTTCTCAGTGACCTTTCAATGATGTCACTCTCTCAGCCAAGAGGAAGTACTTAGTGTCATGGGAACAGAACCTCTATTAAGGAGCTCTGAATGTCCCAGTCTTAATATCTGTGTTGCTCCGGGGTTAGGTGCAGTGTGAGGGGGCTGCTGCTGCTGCTGCTGCTGCTGCTGCTTTTCAGCTTTTCTCAGGCAGCAGGAGACTGACAGAGAGGTATGAACGACAGTCAATTTGTGGGAAACAGCAGAGCGAGGGATGTGAATGGTTTGGGCTTTGAATAAGGGTAAGAGCGGAGGAATTTAGTGGGTGGGGTGCGGCGTGAAAGCGAAAGGGACGTGGAAAAGGAGCAAGCTAAGATCGAAGAGTGTGAAAAGAAGTAATTGGCAAGTGCGACGATAAGGGGAAGAGAGGAGAGGCTGCAAGTGAGTGGGTGGGGTGTGACGTATTCAGTCTTTTTCTAACTCTCCTTTGCCTTCTTCATTAGGTGTCTCTGCTGCAGCGTCAACTCCAACTGCATACTTGATGAGAGAGCCAGCATAGGTCCAAAGTCAACACACACACACACACAGGCACGCTCGCATAATTTGATAAGGCAGAGCCAAGGTTTGCACTGAATCTGGCACCAGCCCTGAACCAATCCTGTCTCACTCTCTCACCATGTGTGTATACCAAACACACAACTTTGCACTGAGACACACAGCAGTCCTCAGTGAGGACATTCAGAGACATGATGCATCTCACCATACTTCTAAATGTAAAACATTAGTCTCATCGTCATAAAGTCTTAAACCTCAAAAAGCCCTTTAACGTTGTCTGGACCAGCCAAAATGTCCTCAAAGATAGGTTTAAATCTAAACTTGTCCTCACAGCCTACTACAGACATGTGTGCACACACACAGGCAGACAGAGAGAGAGAGAGAGAGCACAAGTCGTGACAGTGATACCACAGTTTTCAGCCTATTAAAAATATTTTTTTTATTAAAGAAAAGCTGGGATTACAATATTGAACCTTCACTGCTTAAACTGCTTGTTGTTTATTACAGAGGATGTTTGAAAGACAGGGGATCATTTACTTTACCAGCAACCATTGGGAATGTGTAAAGGGTTAGTTCCATTAAGACACAAAACTCCTAACTGCGTTTGTGTTACTATTAAAGCACATTCTGTGTCCGTCTACACTTAATGGGTTAGATGGCGATCGGGTAACAATGAATGGATAATTTATGCAGAAATCCAAATGGGTTCACTTTCAGCTTTTTCCTGTTTCTGTATCGTATTTTTTGAGCTCCAGAGCAGATCACTGTATCACTTTACTGTAAAGCTGCAAATAGAAGGAAAAATAAAACACACACACATCTAAGCTACTATGCACCTTGAGGACAAAATGTGTAAGCTATATTTGGTAAATGTAAGAGAATAGTGAGACAGCCTAATTTATTATTCCTCCCACTGCAAACCTTTTCCTGTAGCAATGAGTGACACATGGAGTGATGTCCACCAACTCCACTGTTATGAGCTGAATTTTATGTTTGGCACTTGTCAATCTGTGTGAACCCTATCTGCGGGGACTAAATGCAAATTATGTCAAAGAAATGAGCTTTCATTTTGAGTCGGTGGCAATTTGCAGGACTAAATATAGTAGGCCGACCTTTTTTTCTTTTTTTTTTTACGGTCACATAAAAGATGATGGCTGGAGAAAATATTGTTTGACACCCAAAGTGGCCGACACAGAAGTCAGTTAAGTCGCAGAACCATTATCCTTTTACTCAGAAGCAACATCCATCTCTTTATACAAAGCTTCCCCTTTAAAGTCCTCACATCTGGGGCACAGACTCATCTGGAGCATTCCCAGTTTCTCTCCCCCTCTCAATCTCATTGTCCTCACCCTTCACTCCCTTTGAGCGACTGCTGAGAAATGCATTAGGAACAAGATTAAGACCTTTAAAATGGCCAGAGTGGGAGGAGTGAGAGGCACAGACTGAGAGAGGGGGCAGTGCTCTGAAAGATGGCAGGATATAACGCTTGGTGAAGGCGAAGACTGCTGCCAAAAAAGTAGTTACATCATCACAGGTCAGCGAGGCAAAGTGTAATCATGATGGAGATGATGAGGGGATGAAAGGGGGACACACCAGATGTCAGCTCCTGAAGATGAACATGAGCTTGAGCCACAGAAAAGGTAGCTACATGCACTATATGAGGGAGGTGGAGGTAACAACTAAGAAAAGAAAATGGAAAAAAAAAAGTACTTCATTTATAAAAGAAGCATCAATTGGTGAAACAGAGGAGAACATCAGGCTTCTTATGAGAGCAGCAGGGCAGAGTACCACTTCTTCCCCCTCCAACTCCTTACTTCCATCATTCCTCCCTTCACCTCTCTAATGTACATTATGTAACCTGAGCAACAGACTCCAGAGAAGAGGAGAAATGAAGAGTGAAATAACACAGTGTGCCACACGGAAACACAAAGACAGATAAGTGAACACAGGTACAGAAACAGACCGCAAAACACGGGACAGAAGTGAGGTATAAGAGCAGTGGCATTAAGTAGAGAGGAGGCAGTAAAACTGAATCAAGGTAAAAGAGCTGGGGGTAAAAGACAAGACACGAGATGATTCATTAAACATTTAGAGAAGGCAGGAAGAGAGACATGCAAAGCAAAAAAAAGGCAAGAGAAGAGGAGACTATGCGGATCGAGGAAGAAATTCAAGGGAGGAAAATGGATAAAGAGAAAAATAAGGAGGGCACAGAGATGATGTGGTTGATGTGTCAGGGTTTTAAAAATATGTCTGTGTGTGTGTGTGTGTGTGTGTGTGTGTGTATTCAATTTAATCTGCATGGGAACACAAGGTCTGGATAAACTCCCAACATTGGGATTTGTGAAAATCTGTAGCTTAACTCCCTCATTTCTTCCAATATTTTCTCCTCCTTTCTGGTCTTTTTTTAAAAAAAGAAAAAACTTTTTTTTTTTATGAAGTGAATAACAGATACACAGAACATTCACTGAGCCCTTCCTGCCAACAACTGACTGTCCATCCAATCAGCAGCTGCAACGGGGCACTGCAGGCCTCCCAAGCTCAAGTTGTTCCCACATATTCAAATGAAGTGTTGCTATATTCTATATATACTGTAGATACATATATCCATACATATGTATATATATATATATATATATATATGCACATATACGTATATATATAAACCTCCTTTTGCCCCAATTCGTGAAAATTCTATCCTGCCCAAGGCAGAGTTAGTCAAATGAATATCAATATATGCTCTATAGAGTGATGTGCTCACAGTCTTGTCCTGCATTGCCATTAGAACAATGCCACACAGCCCTGGACACTGTCTTAAGTGGCTCTCTCCCTTATTAAGCACACACACACACACACAGAGCAACAAGGACACCACCTCCTTGTTACATTTCATAAGTAAAATAGATGCAGAACGATGTGTTTTCAAAATAAATATCTTGGGGAGTAGGTAGTCATGGCAACAAGCAGTGGTAGAGTTGTATTTTAGTGCTCTCACAGACTCCAGCATGATTTAATACAGTAGGGAAGGGAGGGATTGTCTTGATAAATAAAACTAAGCACTGGACTCAAAACTCAAGGGATTGCTGCTCTCGGTCTCACTTGACTTAACAAAACATGTCTCACACCCTTTCTTTTGAGCCAGTGTGGTATTCAAGGTCCAATTTCTAAGCTTAAATGAACAAAGTATTACAAAGTGTGGCAGATCCATCTGCTCCCCGAGTCCCTGTACAGGCTAATGTAGGCGACGCATGAACACACTGTTTGTTACACTCTAACGGAGCTCGGTGATCACAGCGCCACTGAACAAGATAATCCTTCATCGAAACGTGAGACTCAACACATCATTCCATATCATCAGCCATGATGAACCATATGAGTGAGCGCGGCGGCGGCCACGTCGTCCACTTCTCATCATGTCTGCGCACAAGAAACGGCAAATTAGAAAAGAGGTCTAACGCCATTTAATCACGACAAGCTGGAGACATTGTGGGGCATCACTCCCCGACCACTTCGATCAAACATTCAGCTAACAGTGAAATATCAATAGCTTCAGCTCCAGTTACTAACTTGTTTATGTGTTGTCTGTCTCTCTCTGACATCCAATTATAAAGCTGATCCATAAGGACATATGAAAGTCTCCTTTCATGGTATAGCAGATATTATTACATCACACGGGATTGTGCTCCTATGTGCAATAAATTGGGCATCGACGTGCAATAAAATGACATTTGACATTTTAGATCCTAAAGCGCTTTGAAATGTCCTGGTTTGCCTTACTGCATCACACATGTTTGCATTGCCATTTGTCCGTCATTGATAACTGGAATATACAGCATATACTGCAGTCGCTCATCTGTTGTTATTAGCTGCCGGCTACAGCCTGCATGTTTACATGTTAATCCTCAATAATGTGCAAAGTCCCTATTCTAAATAAATACATTGGACTTCAAGTATTGCTTATTTTCATGAGCCATCCTTGTTTTATCAGTCAGTGTTAATGTGGGTAACACTTAACATTACAGTGCAGTAACAATAAAATCATATGGTGATATTTCTTTTGTAACAAGGCAGTAATATTATGGTAATAATATCTAATTTCTGTGGTAATCACCAGTAATAGCTTGTAAAATCATTGGAATGGGACAATGGCACAATATATACTAATTCTTATTACCAAGCTATTAACTGTATATTAGTTTGGAAATTACATGGTATTACTGTAATATTATCTCCTTAATACCACACTATTACCATCATTACCAAACTGGAAACTGCATTAAAAATAAGATGGTACTACCATAATATCACCTCAAACCTATAAACATATTAACATACTATTGCCATGTTGTTACTGTGCTGTAAAGTGTAAAAGTTTACTATTCACTATTAACCTGACCAAAATAATTGCGATTAACGAAAAAAGTTGTTTAAATAGAATTTTTTAATTTCTGATACACATTTTAAGTGAAAAATAATTTAATAAGATCAAATCGTATATTGTCCCATCACCAAGTGTTAACATTATTTGTGAGATAGAAAATAATGGCATAATATGTAACATTTCTGCATTAAAGTATCCAAACAACAATAGCATATGTTTTGTGGCATAGTGAAATGGATGGGGAATTATTTTCCAAATCCATAGAAATCTGTATTTGCCTTTTAATAAATCCCCAAAAGAAACCTCAGATTGACGAAGGAAATGTTCAATACTACAAATGGTGTGTTTTTATTATCATTTTACTGTGTGTATTTATGGCTTATGACTAGTCATGGCCCTTTGCTACACAATGTGCCATCGAAGCTCTACCATAAACCAAACATGACAACAACTCTCAGGATGCCACGCTGCTGCTTTCCAATGTCGTGAAACTACATCTTTAGTTATCATTTTGATTGAAAGTCCCCTAGTGGCAGAAATAACTTACTATGCATTCAAACAGCTTGTGTTACATCAAACAGTCTAAAACCCGGCGGTAAATGTTATCTTTTTTACAATCACAGACCGCTCAGAAATACAGAAATGTTGTAAATGTGTTAAGGTCAAATAAAATACTTGATTTGCCAAAGACATCATTCTACAAGCGCAGAGACGGAGAGAGAGGAAGTCCAGGCCACTCTAAGTCAGTGATGTGCAGTGATGGAACTGAGGGGACAGGTGGCTCTCAGCAAGCCAGAGTCTGCACTGAGTGCTTTCACCATTAATCAATTCAATCTCCCTCTCTCACAAACAGAAACCTCATTTTATCCGCTTCGTACTCTTTAACTCGTCTCACTCTTATTGGTTCTCTGGTCAGCTCACTGCTGCACCAATACCCACAGTAACACACAGGCAATAAAGAGTAGACGCACCGAGAGCAACTGCGTCATAATGCGTCATGCAGAAATCTTAACACACGACTCATGATGAATGAATTGCATTTGTTCTGAATTAAATATGTTCAATCATTTACACTTACAGCTCATTCTGATTAGGGATGGGACTCTGTATCGGTCAAAATCACTGGACTGGATATCGGGCAGGTAAACATGTAAAATCCAATACAGTCCAAAAATCCTACATATCACATTGCCTCACTATGCACAGACTGTAAACATGGATATATAAATCAGAAAAAGCATTTTAGCTGCGGTCATGTTTAGGCTGTTTATTTCTTCCTTTTGGGAGAACAATATGTGTTAGACAGTTGGAGAATTATGTCTTTGAAATGACTCACAACCTGACTGTTAATAGCACAAATGTGTTATTAACAGCTTCATATGTTAAAATGACTGTAACGGCTGATATTAGAGTTGGTGATATCGGTATCGCACACAAAAAAGTGGTATTGTCCAAACCCTTAATTCGGATTACCAATGTTTTTAGACATGCTGAACTGAACTAAACTTAACTAAAATGTTAATGTTTGACAAGAACCCATGGTGAACATTAGATTCTGACAACTCATTAGACACAAGTTAAGCAATGCTGAATTTGCAATTAGATGGCCACACACAACATGGGCTGGATGTATAGGTCTTTGGTATTTCCACAAATCACTGTAGTACTCGGGTAGGAAAGGATTGAATGTGTTTTCATTTTCACATAAGTTTTAGATAGAGATGTTTAAACCGTGGTTAAAATCGAACTTACAAAATACACAGCAGCTACTCACAGGAGAATAAAGTGCTTTACTCTGCAGCATCACAGCAGGCTCGCAGCAACGCTGCATCACTGCAGAGAGCTACATGAGCTGCTGGGACATCAATGACGCACACACACACGCACGCACGCACACACACTGCCGTTACCTAGCTGAGGGGGCTTTCCCTGCACAAACCGATGTGACGACAGGTTAATGACGACAATGAGACTCGGAACACAATGTCTACCTCTCTCTCACTGACAAGCAACACAATCGACCACAGCAGAGATTTATTTCTCTTACAAATGGGCACAGGGAGCTTTAGATGCAAGTGTCGTAGCTGTCCAATTCCACAGCTTTTTCCCCGACAGAATCGTTTAATGCAAGTGTCCAAGCAACACAGTGAGTGATACTGAAACTGCAATAGCTGCTCGATACCCGGCGTGGGGTACACACTTTAAAACCATGTCCACGCTGTAAGACACAGAGAACCCACCGGTAAACTGGAGATTTATTCTGCTTGTGCTGTATGTACATTCATCCATGGTTGTGTTTAAATGCGGCAAAGCAATTTACATTTAAATGCATCCTCGTATTTTCTCCTGTGATATTGTGTCATCAGTCACCGGAGTTTGAATCTTTTGTAGTTAAGAGTTACATGGTTTTTTTTTTTTAAGACATTCACTCCCCAAATACTGTATTATCAGGAGAATTGGGTTCAGAGTCAGAGTTTGGTGTTCACAGGAGAGAGAAAAAAAATTGTGTGAGTGAGACACATTTAGAGCAGCAGGGGTTTCTTCTGCTGTGTTCTCACATGAGCTCACTCCATTAACCAAAGATCAGACCAGTGAGCTGTCAGGAGAATCTCCATAGAGTCTCCAGAGCAATTTCAGTGGCCATCAGGGCAGGTTTTTAACAGTCCCTCCACATGAATTCAGTGCATATCTATAAGTAACTTACAATACACCACCAAGTAACATGCCCACCTACTGTTTCACTAGACTGGCTTAAATTGATGAGGCAGAACCAAAGCCACTGTTACCATTGCTACAGTGGTGGTGTGTACAGGTGATGGAAAGAGGTTAAAACATGAGCAAAGCTGTTGACCAATTAAAAAGACCAGGCTTACCGGCAGATATAGACAAACAGGTAAAACTGAGGGTGAATAAAGTCACAGGAGTGAGTGGTATGAGGCAATGAATGCGCATTTTGAACATTGAGCCTATAAATTACCAAATGCATGGACGCTTTAAGCCCTTCATACACAATTCTCACAAAGCTTTATCGTCGTTGCTAGCTGTTACATAAACGTTACATGAAGATTTTCTCAGACGGAGCGAGTGAATCACTGGAATCGAAAGGCTTGTGTGTTCAAGTTCACACAGAATTGACACGTTTTCTTTCTCGTGATTGTCACAGCCACAGAAGCTTGTTTCATGGCACCCGTATCAAAAGAGCACAGTCACTCTGGATGCACTTAGATCTTTGAGGTTGACAAAAATATCTTTGTATGAATTTGACGGCAAGTTCCAGGATGCTACTTCAGCACGTGTGAGGCAGTGTTGCAGCCTTTCTCCCTTTTTTTTTCCCCTCCTTCCCCCTACTCCCTCCAAGCTATTGGTTGGGGAGTGGAGAAACAGAAAAAGACACAGAGAAAGTGAAGAGCAGAGGTGAGAGAGAGGGGAGAGAAGGATGGAGCAAGAGTAATGTGATGCAGTGTGCTTTGCAGACAGAGGTGGCTGTGTGAATGCTAATCACCCATACATTCCCCAAACCTCTCTCTCACACACACACACACACAGTGTCTGCTAATGACAAATTATGATCATAACTTTACTTTATTTATGATATGTTCTATAATGAAAGTCACAACTTCCCTTGTTGCCAATTCTACGATGAAATGACGTCCAAGGAAAAGCACTCACGGTAGCACGAAGCTCTGCCAAGGCCACTCAGGTTCCCATATTATCATTACAGATCAACATCTGGATTTAAACAAACTACACTAACAAACGCTTTCATTATTGAAAACTCCGCCATATTGCAAGGTTAACACACACAAACATGGTCAGAGTTGAAAACACAACTGCAGTTGTGTGTGCAGTGCTGAGTAACACACTGTGAAAGTCACACAACGTGAACAGATCATGACCGGAGGGTGGGATCTATAAAGGTTCAGTTCCCCCAAATTATATGAGAACAATGATGATCTAAAATGTCTTGTTTTGTCATTTTTTTGTGAAATGGAGCAAAGAAACCAGAAAATATTCACATTTAAGAAACACAAAGAACTTGTAATTATCGTTGAAGAAAAACACTCACTGTGATTTATTGATAATCAATTGTCCACAAACTGAACAAGTCAATGTGGAGATTCCTGTAAATGTATTGAGTGGGTTATCCAGCTTAGTGTGGACATTGTTTCTGGGAAGAATTGATGTTGTTGAAATCCAAAATGAAATTCTCACACCATATTTAATATTTCCTGCCTTGATGTAGCTTTGTTATATACATCATATTTTCTATTGAGGTAAATATGATGTGATTATTTATGGTAGACTTGAGTGTATTGTAACACTTCATGAGGTTATGATTCATATTTATTTATTTTTGTAAATGAACTCCATCTACACCTCTTCACTTATTTCTCGTCATTCTTCTTGTCTTTACTATATGCCTTTAAATCTCCAGTCATCCATATACAAATCCATTTACTGTTTTCCAACATGCTGGCTTACACACCAAACAACAGCCCTCATAAATATAACTGCATACAGCACATGATTAATCAAATGTGTACTGTGAGTAGTAGCCATGTACCTGCATGTACTGCATACAGCACATGATTAATCAAATGTGTACTGTGAGTAGTAGCCATGTACCTTTTTACTTCCATCGGCTATTTTATTATCACAAGTCAATGACTGACTCAAGTTCAAGATATCTCCAGCTTCATTCTGACTATCTGAAACTACATTCAAGATATCTAAAAAGGACAATGTAGATATCTTCAAATGAGGATAATTAATGATATATTGAACTTGAATTATGACTAGTCATAATGACGTTGTGGATATCTGAAACTGGAATTAGAGATTACTACACTTCAGTTACAGATATCCGCAACTGAATTGTAGATTTTCTATAATGACAAACCCCAAACACATGAATGGCAAAAGTAGTTCGAATCTTGCTAGTAAAAACTGAACTTTGGATATCTGTAACTGTAGTTTTGACTAGTAACAATCACGTTGCAGATATTGGTACTGTCTAACGTTTAAATGCAAAAAACAGCTTGCCATAGGCACAAGCCCCATCTCCAAGGGCATTCAGTGTCAACACACACACACACACACAGTTAGCACAGCTATTCTTCTTTAGACACTGCACTGACTTCCATTCATTTGGACAGCCTAAACAAAGCCGTATCCCTAATCTTAACTGGTTAATGTCTAACCCTTACCCTAACCACAAATTACATCCTAGCCCGAACCTTAAGCAGTTCTTCAGAAATGAGGTTCAGCCTCATTAGAAACAGACTTTATGGTCCTGAAATGGTCTGTGTTTATGCCAGAAAGGGTCCTAAAGAGGTAAAAAATACAAGTACACACACAGGCGCGTGCAACAGTTTGGAATGGTTCTGATAATAAGATATTTTCTAATTGTCCCAGAATAAAGAAAATCCCACTGCAACATCAGAGACGCTGCAACACACACACACACACACACACACGCTGTGCTCGGTTTATCAGGGCCAGGCCCATCGATCATCCTAGCCTGGTTGCCCGGGTAATCCCGTTATTATTCAAAGCATGCAGCGACAGCTTGCAGAGAAGCTTCGTAAAATGTGTGCTCATGTGCATGTATGTGTGTGTTATGGAGGCAGTGGAGATTCCCACTGGCAACACACACCCTGGCTGGTCCAGGATTCTGCCTGATCTGCATACCTATGAGGGTGGACATTACCTCACTCTCACACAGAATGAAGATGATGATGATCATAGGGGCACAGGAAGTGGAGCCTGGCTATTTCACATTCTTTTCATTTCCATCACCCATCTCCGCCAACACACCGCCTCCCCCCGCTCCCTCCCACGCTTGTGATTTTCATTCAGCATCCTTCTTCCATTTTCCATCAGTGCTTTGCTGCATTTCATTCAGCCCATGTGCACCCCCTATCTGCTCGCTCCCCCTCTTTTTTTTTCATTCACATTCTGTGTCTGTGAGGCTCATTCATTCATAAACAGCACCACTCCTTACAGCAGCAAAAACTAGAGAGGAAGGGAGGGGGGGGGAAGTGGGATGGAGGGAGGGTTGCCCCCTCTGACTTAGTGACTGCTGCACGTTGAGGGCTCCCGCAAAACCGAAGACAGCCAATCCGGATGCCGAGAGAAGGGGAGTGTAGGGAAGGAAGGGTGAGTGAGGCGATGAAGAGAGGAGAAGAGGATTGGGAATAAGAATTCAGATGCCTCAGGCAACTCTCCTCTGCCCTCTTGGTTTCTCTCTCTCTCATTGAGTCATTCATTCACTCACTCACTCATTCATAAATTCCCCCATTGTGGGAAAATAAATGACTATATATATATCTTATATTATATCTTATATTATATTATCATTCATTCATTCAAACCACACAACATACCTCACCTGAAGTAAAGAATGCTGTGCTTGTCAGGACCAGTAGTCCTCATGAAAACCAAAACCTGTTCCTAATGAAGCAGAGCTTCATTTCTGAGAAACAAGTTAAGTTTAGGGATAAAATTGTGTTTGGTTAATGTTAGGGTTAGGCATTAACCAGTGTTGGTTGAGGTTAGGATAATGGCTTGTTTGAGGAGTCCATGGACAAATAGCTGCACAAACCTGTGTGTGTTATCAATTTAACACTTAATTACTTTGCTCCTGACAAGAAATGAAAACATTTCTCCCTCACTGTTGCCCATTATTACCTCACATACATGCAAATCCTTCACAATATTCAACGCCAGATCACAAATCAGGCATCAAGGCAGAATTGAGCCACTGTCAAATATATACAACAAATGCTCCTGTGAATGAACTACAGTAGAAGGCAAGTGCCAGCAAAAACTAGGACAACGTTACAAGCCCATCAGATCAGCTATGCTCCGCCTCCAGCTGCCAAAGAAAGGGAGGGCAGCAATCAATAAAAATGAAGGACCAGTGTGAATTGGCTGAGGCTCTTCTCTTGGTTCTTGTACTCCTCTGGAAGGTGTCTGCTACTTGAGGCCTCAATGTTATTGCTGGTGTTGTTGTTCCTTCATGTGCGAGGAGGAGGAGGACATGGAGGCTTGCATGCAAGTGCTTGTCGGTGCAGCAGGTGAGAGACATGTGAAAAAAACAGGATGGGTGAAAAAGATGAAACACATGCAGGAGTGTAGAGAGGAAATGAGTGCAACAAAAAGAAAATAAAGTGGGACAAACACCACTTTGAATTTTGAGTGCAAGATAAAAATCTAATTCTAAAATCTAATCTAAAGGTTAACATTTTCAAATCTGTAGTAATCATTATGATTATTATAATAAACATCTGATGATGTCAGCTGGGATTGGCGCCAGCACTCACCACAACCCTCATGTGGCGGATAAAGCGGTAGAAGACGGATGGATGTATATAAGTTGAACTAATCAATTGTGGTTCAAACTATTTTTTTGGACAGAAAACAACAAATAGTTGTTCAACACAGATGTATTTCACAAATCTGATATAAAACATTCAAAGTAATGGCCTGTGACCGACTGCTTCTCTGGAAGTGTGCACATCTCTAGTGGAATGCACATTTCAAAACAAGGTGTAGCTGCACATAATAACCCACCAGCAGTTTGTTGATCTCCCACAGCTCCCAGTACTGTTGTAAACACCTCTGCTCCAGCTATATATAAACAGAACTGGCTCAGAAAACACAGGTGGACGCCTTTGATACCAAACACTGACACAAAGGCTGAGGCGAAGGCTGGGGTAGTACAAGTGAGGCAATGGTCTATGAGGAAAATGAGAGAGAGATGAGACAGAGGTTGATGAGGGAAGTGAAAGGAGTGCAAGGAGGTGACGGGAGGACATGATGAAGGAGGGAGAGAAGAAGACGGGTGTGAGGAATGATTAAGTAAGAAGGGGCCTGCTGCAGGCAGAGGGGGGTGACTTTAAAAAAGATGGACTTTTCGGAGGTTGCATTCCGTTACCATGCAGTAATGTTCTTTATAAAACTTGTAATGTCATAGTAGTTGGAGCCCTGTGACACACATAGTGATACATCAGCTGACTGAAAAGTCACACTCATGGCAGTTCACCATTCCTGCCAACAAACAGCAATTACGTCATCCTCTGAAGCTCAAGGGGCCCATAAAGTCACTGGCCAACAATGTCAGCAGGTGACCAAAAACTGCAGCACATGTAGACGAGTAGGTCATGTTCTTTTTTGCAAACATAAGGTTACATAAAAAGTTACATAAATTGACATATGAAAGTGTAAGTGACAGGGTGAATGGCAAAACTGTAGTATAAAGCAGCTTTGAGTGGTCATCAAGACTAGAAAACCTAGATAAATACAGGCCATTTGCCATTTGAATCCAAAAAAATATGAAGATCACAGAGCATTTAGTGCATCTAAACACAATGCAGAATTGTGTGTCCGTGCTATAAGACACCTACATTATGTTTTAATAGTCCTACAAACCCCGACAGGTAGATGTCCTTGTGTCATGTCCTGTGTACCTGCAGTGCACTGATGTAGATATATACCAGATACTCAGTTGCAAATCTCAACCGCACACACTGAAGGAGAAAAGAGCTGTTACATCATTACCACCACTCGCCTTGGGCAGGGAGGCATGAGTACTGACCACTGGGAGACATGGGGTCATTACATCACTGGCAGCCGCCCAGAGGAGGCCATTAAAGAAGGCTGTGCGGCAGGAGGGAACTGGACCAAGCGCGAGCCGATCATTGCTCACGCACATGCAGGTCAGGTAGGAGCGTCAGTGTGCGATTGACGCAATTCAGAGGCACAGACAACCCTGGAGCCCTTCAGCTTACCACACAGGCAACCCAGCCAGTAATAATGAACATTAGTTATGTCACACACTGCTCTTATAAAGTTATATAACATTAGCATCAAAATGTACATTTATCTTTCTATATCATGACTTACTTTATTATATTCGTTTACTGGTTTAGTTAAATGGGGACAGCACACGTCGATAATATTTCTGTAAATGTGCCAGAGCAAACCAACAGGTTACTTTTCATCTGTAGTCACTGGACAGACCTAACATGATTTAAAATGAAATACTAAATTACACATTACTCAATGTTTTACTCAAGTAAGCAGAACAGTAATAAAATACATGGACCTTAAGAAAATCAATTTTAGGAAACATATTTCAGAACGAGGGGTGGGAATCAAAGGGTACCTCATGATACGATACATGGTCCACAATTCATCGAAATGTTATATATGTTATTTAAGTAGGTATACATTTTATCAAAATTCCCACACACAACATATTCTATAGGCTGAAGAAAACATCTTTGTTTCTCACTGACCTGCATAAATAGCACACAGTAATTGTTTCAAATATGTTATTCAAATGAAAATGAGAATAACTATGTAAAAATGACCTGTAATATCGCAATTCATATCACAATTTCCATCAAAATAATAGTAAGTAGATATTTATTCAAAAAGCCCTAGTCCACGATACCAAGGCAATACCAATAGCACCACATCCATATTTTGACTCACCCCTATTCGGGACACACCATTACATTAGCAGCTACTAAATACATGTCAAATTCAAAACATACAACACAACATTTAGCAACACGTAACAATATGTGCTACACAGTTAAAACCATCGTTAGAAAATATACATAACAGAAATACAAGAGACGATGCATGCATAGAATATAAACTACAGTCTGACACAGCAAAGTACAACGAAAGACGTGTGTAGGTGAATGAAAGCAGACAGATGTTCAGAATAGACTCAAGAGTTAACAGACCTGAATACTAATCAAGCATTCCTTTAAATGTGCTCTAAATAAACTGAGCATGTCTAGTTGGGATACAGTTCTTAAGTGTAACTTAAGTTATTGTACATTAACTTCCTGCAGTATATTCAAGCAAAAATAACACCGATGACCTGATGTCAACAAGGCTGAGGTGGGTGTTTGAGTGGGCAGCACAGCCTCGTAGCGGATGACTTGATTTTATGTAATGATTTTACCACTTGGTTGGATCACGATGCACCGGTGGATCGATACTTAATGCCATTTTGAGAATTTGTCTTTACATAACACAAAGTAAAGAGTAAAAATGAATCATTTCTACATCTGTTTATTTATGAGAAAAGGTGAAAACTGGAAATGTTAAAAGTAGGGCTGCAACTAATGTTTATTTTTCATTAGCGATTCATTAATGTGGATTATCTAAATTCATGGATTCATTTGTTTCTGTTGTTATTATTTCTTCGGAGGGGGGGGGTAAAGCTAACATTTTAATATCAATATTAATGTCTTACAGGAGCAGAGAAACCAGAAATTGTACAGTATATA
The DNA here is from genome assembly GCF_958295425.1 of Solea solea. Lineage (NCBI taxonomy): Eukaryota > Metazoa > Chordata > Actinopteri > Pleuronectiformes > Soleidae > Solea > Solea solea. The sequence continues at coordinate 11,048,114 of NC_081134.1, forward strand.
ATATAATATATTTAGTACTAGTAGTAATTAATTGTGATAGTCCTAGTTAGAACTTGGAACACAGTGGACTCTGCTTGGTGTAAATGGGAACAGAAACGCTCCCCTTGCTTACATGTCAAAGCTCCTCCTTGCTATACTGTTCCAATCAGGCCTTTGCTGTATATTTTTAAACATTAAAACAATGTGATTTGTTGAATATCCAACAGTCATACTGTAACAATAACATCATCAAAGCAAAAATCTGTGTCATCACCCACCCTAATTGATTGGACACTTATACAATGCAGAGATGATAATATTCAGTTTAAACTCAGATTATTACGGATCTCTTAAAAGGGTACGATTGTGTGTGTAGCTCAAGTCTTTCTGAGGGGACGGACAGACAGACAGACAGACAGACAGACAGACAGACAGACAGACAAACAGACTCTGCTTTGTAACAGAGAATAATAGCAAAAGGCGGAAGTAGGTTACGAAGAAGGTGGGGAGCAAAATCAGTGAGATGAGGAGTGGAGGACAAGAGGGATTTGAAGGAAAACAGGTAAATGAGCATTATGGAAATGGAGGCTCAGCGAGCGCCGACAAACTGCGGATAAAGACTGGAACAAGATTAAAAGATTCACATGAAGAGAGGAGGAAGGAGAAAGACATTAAAACTGTCATCAGCAGGCAGCAAAGCATTAGACCATGCATCATTGATCATCTCTTCCTCCCGTCTTTCCATTCCTCTGTGCTGCTTAGATTATCTTAATGGAAATGACCTCCATGTGAGGCAGCTGAGTGGCCCAAACCTGATTAGTAATTTACCTCCCTTCACCATCTCTCTTTCCATTGTCCACGCATCTCACACACACACACACACACAAATGGCACCACAGTGCCTCGGGTCTTTCTTAACGTCTTCTCTCCCCCCCCCCCCCCCCCCCCCCCACCATTCTCCCTGCCAAGTGATGCCCAGGTCCCCCCCGGTGGTGATGATGGTAATGTATTGTGTCATTTCATGCGAGCCAATGGTCTCTCTGGATTCACACAGTGAAGTGGGGGTTAGTGTGAGCATGGCGATACTTGAGTGCTTCTAAAAAAGGGGGCCTGTTGTATCTGTACAACACGTGCGGGTTCACGCATGTTTTAAGTGGGTTTTCCATATATAGCTCCTTATCTGTGCATGTGCGTTGTTGAAAAAGACAGCAACGACACGTGCTGCTAAGAAACATGTGATTCCATGATTGTGCGAGAGAGACATAAAAATAGAGAGATGCTGTCTACGATGAGAGCTCTCGACACATATAATGGCTCTCCTTTAAGTACAAATCAGTTTGCACAACAACATCAACAACAAAAGAAAGAGTCTGCGCTGCCGTGTAATGCATGAGAGAGGCAAGGAAAAGATATTTCATGTCAGACTCCAGAGTCTGTGAGCCCACTCACGCCTCTGCTGTAGGTGTGCCTATGACGCACAGAGAAAAAGTGAGACTGTCTGTCAGCGTTCTGACTTCATGCTTCGAAGTACAGTTTTGAATCAGTAGGGCTACAGACAAGCTTCATCCAAATTATAAAAAGAAGACTTCAAGGAGTCATTGAGTTTGTCTGTATATTTGAGCCTTACAGGAATTTAAACAGCAGCAGCAACACACACGTAGCCTTTTATTTGTTGTTGAGCAAAAAAACACTCAGCAACTGAAAGCCTCTCCAGCTCCCCACATACAGTACATGCATGCACACTCACACACACACACACACAGCAGAAAGCCCCCGTCACACCCTGACACAAATTGAACAAACCTATAAACAGGACTGTGCATGAATAAACAACAGTCACATCAGCAAGACATAGACCACCCTAGCCCTTTATGCGTCTGTGGAGGTAAAACAGTCAAACAACTAAAGACCTCAAAAGGTGGCATTTCAACAAACTGGCATCCGTCTCTTTAAACAAGGATGATTAAAACTACCACTTCAATTGCCCAGAATCAGTCTTTAACTGCATCCTATCACAGGTGATTACATCAAAGTGCACTAATTTTCTCTGATTTTCATCACAAGTAAAAAACAAAAAAAAAAGAGTACAAGTACAAAAACATTTAATTAACCACATACTCTCTATCAGCATTAGCAATTTGTGAGGAAAAAACCATAAACCCTCACTCTTTCTTAGAATGCACACAGTAAACAAAGAGGTCAAATTTGACGTTCTGCTAAAAGTGAAAACGGCCCCAAAACAGCTGCTTTTCATTTCATACAACTCCAGTTGACAAACTAAAAATCGATCGGTGCTCATGCTTCAAAATGTTTTTGTAGCACCTTGTACAGAGAAGCACAGCCATGACAAAGGTTGTACTGCGGGTACAAGCCAACTGGCTTTATTTTCAAAAGAACAGCGACACCTTGTGGACATTAACAAAGCTTTCACTCCAAGTCTCACGTTTATAAACAACAAACTGTGTTATGACAATAAAATAACAAAACAAAAATGTGTAACGATGTATAATTTAAAGAGGAAACACATACGTTTTTTTTGATACTGTAACAACACTTAGGGACCACACTTAGGCAGAACAGGACAAAGTCAAAGTGATAAGACATGGGGTGTATACTATATACTTCTTTTTTTTTTTCCATAGCACAGAACATTAAAAACATATGCCTCGCTATGTACTTGTTAAAATGCATTTCTGGTCAGATTCTATTTTTCCTGTTCTCGAATCAGATGGTTTCAATATGAGTCTTTGAATCTTTGCTTATTTTGGACCGCTAGTCATAAACACTTAGCTTCTAAACATAAACAAACGTCTGTTACAATCAAACCATTGTCAAATCAAGACAGATGGAGGCAACAACAGCACTGTGTTAGTGAGACGGTTGTAAACAGGTTGGGCAATGAGTGAAAACAAACATGTCAATCCTACTGCTAAAAAAACCTCTGACGCAGAACACAAATAATGTTACCTCATTTCTACTCACGGGGATGAAAAAGAGGCGCCTTAATAACAACAAAAAATTACCTAAAGTTCTACACAGCGGCTTCTGTCATTGTTCAACAACAAGTTATTTCCCGTTGTTAGATTAAATTGTTAAATTGTTAAATTAAATGGGTGGATAAGATAAGATAAGATAAGATAAGATAGATGAGATGGATGGATGATGTATTGGAGCAGACATTAATGTATTCTGGTGAAATGAGTGGTGTTTGCAGACAGGTCTTCTGAGTTTAACGGCCTGTCATGCAGCTGATGTCAACGCATCAGGTGTTCAATCTGTTAATAATAAGGACAATGACATGCAAATGACTGGGAGGATTTTTTGCACACTTGTCCTGAAAACCGTGATGATAGTATCCGATACTCATAACGACAAATGGTCACATGCATTTTTGCTTAACTTAACAGAATGAAGGAGGGTCACAGGGTTCGAGGGAGTGGAGCTGAAGCTGAATTGTCACACAGGTCACGAACCAAAAAAGGGATTGCAACACGACCTCCAATTCATAATATTTTGTGAAGAATACAGTGTTTTGCCCTTCTGAGGACAGGAGGTAAAAGAAATGACACCAAGTACTCACCAAGTATCAGAATGGCGTCTTCCTTCTTGACATGTTTCTCCAGAAGGTGCTGGAATTTGGAGAAGCTACCCAACCAGTCATAACACTGCTCTGTCTTGTATCTGTCATCCCAGTAGTCAACATCTTTGTACTTGGCGTTGTTAACGGGCAGATGGTCCATCTTCCCTTTAACATACAAATTTCAGAACGAAACACTAGTTGACTTTACTGTGGTTACATGTTGAAAGTTCATACTAAAAAAAAAACATTCTTCAGATGCTGTCAACAGAAAATGCTTTAAAACAAAGTCTAAATGTATCAGAACTCTGACGATTAGTCATTTTAATAATGATAAAGATTCCCACTGTTACAGTTTCATAAACATGATGACTAATTTACTTCATTGTTCAATAAAGAATGTTTAGTTGCAGATCAATCAACATCAAATGAACAGTTGTATTAACTCAACATAAATTGTTCAAGACACTGCACTAAACCTCATATTTGTCACACACAAAATCATGCACACACACACGCACTTTAGACTTTGATAATGTTTACATGCTTACGTTGTGCTCTGCACATGTACTGTATATCGACAAATTTCATTCATCTTAATGTTTATATTTTTCCTATATTTTGCATGTATTGTTTTTCTAGAGTTGTATATATTGATTTTATTGGTTCTCCTTGTCCCAGCCGGCAATGGAAACTATGGTTTTCGCCTTTTAAGGGCTCCACCAGGTTTTAAAAAAACAAATTCTGTTTTTTTTTAGAGTGTGAAAGACGAGGTGGCCACGGCGCATGCGCGGGCAAGTGTAAATATCAGGAAGGTCTTTCTCTCTCTCACTATCTCTCTTTGCTGCGTTCACACCGAAATAAGTGGCTAACACAATTAGCTCAGAATCACATATTTTGCATGGAGTTACTTACGGGTTTTATGTTAACGCCGAGGTGATTTACGTCTTTTTCTTTTTTTCAAAAAAAAAGAAAAAGGAAAAAGTAAGGTTGGCACAGGTTGGTGCCGTGAATGTCCACGTGCTGTGACGGCAGCGGAATCTAGCGTGGACACATCTGCAGCAAATGAAGGAGTGACATGAGCTGAAGTGTGTCTGTTCTGACAGTTTCACTTGTTTTACAAGTTAGCCAGAAAAAGAGCGACACGTTTCTCTGTGCTTTTTATTCTGTTCCCTCTACTTTAGGCAAACGTGAACGTGCAGTGGGCGGGGCGATAACGTGCTGCATTCAAATACACCGCCCCGCTGTCGGATATTACACCGTACTCACTACTTTCTCCAAGTTAATTCACTTTTCAGAGCCTGACTCGAAGAAATATCATATAACTTAGATTTGTCAAGTATGTCAAATATATAGGCAGCAAGATGACAAGCAAACAAGATAAGCATTCAGTGTTTAGAAGGTGTCGAAGCGCGTTTCCGCCATTTGAAAAATGAAAAAATATATTAGTAATAAGATAATAAGTAATGATTATCAGATAATTAGTTATAATTATGAGAAAGTATCTATTATGAGATAAGAAGTCATAATTATGCAAACGTTTCTCATTAAAATAAATTAGTCATAATTATGAGAAAGTATCTATTATGATATAAGTTATATTCATCAAAAAAAGTCGTAATTATGCTGAAGTATCTCATAAATATGAGATATCTAATAATAATAATATAATAAGTCATAAATACGAGAAGCTATCTCGTAATTACAAGATGTTAAGATACTTTCTCGTGATTAAGACTTACTAGTATATATTTTCATTTTTCATGTGGCAGAAGCGGGCTTCCATAGTAAGGGAGTACGGTGAAGTTTTCTAGTCCAAACTCTTGCATCAAAGAAGGCAAAGTATGAATAATTTAAAGGGATCATTTGGTTTCTTTGAAGTAAGGGTGTCTAAGATACTAAGTCGGTATGCCAGCCTTCATAATGATGCCTCCTGCCTGGAGAGGGAAGCAAATGAAGCTGAACATGATTTGATGTGAATGGTAGAGCTGAGAAAACATGATGTAGAAGGCCCAACTATATACAGTATATCACTGTCACACTGCAACATGAAAGTTCTGGTTCTCCCATGTACCTCTCTAAATGGGTTTTCAACTTAAAAAGTCAATTTAGCTAATTCTGTATGAATACTTGTTCCACCACAACACAAATGAAATCCCATCCTACAGCGATGGACAGAAGTGTCTCAGTCTCTCATTTGACCTCTTCAAAACTGAGGAGAGTAATGACATATTTTCTCCACCAGATGGTAGTGTCACACCGTTTTTTATTGTCATTATTATTATTGTTATGATCTGCTGTGAGCATAACAAACCAGACCATTGTCAACTCATGCCTCATTATCTGTGGCTCACACTGACGTGAAAGTAGAGCGATGATTAAGATGATTTATGTGCAGTCGCCTTTTCTGTGTCAAACCCACCAAAGTGCTTGTTAAGTTGCTGCACTTTGAGAAAACTGTCTCAATGAACTATTACATCACACGGATCTTTTTATTATCATGGAAGATGAGTGTGCCCATTTTTGCCTAAATGGGCACACTCATCTCTCTTCAGTAATCTAGGGAGAAGAAGAGCAATGCAGAGTCTCTTTATCCATTTATAACTTTAAAATATAGACTACACATCTACACAGACTGCACTCTTCATTCATAAAATCTGTTACTTGGAGGATATTGCCACTGTCACAGCTTTTAACACGAGGATACAAGGTACATGGTTCACGATACCAATAATATCACAATACAACGATTATGTGAGACAATCATACAGTGATACTGATACATCCCGATATCTGTCTATCTAAAGAAAACAAAACATTAACGTGAAAAGTTCATGTTGCAGGATTTCTCTATTTATTCACAACATAGAGAACAAAGGTCATAAAGTCTATGTATTGATAGCTTTCTTTCCACCATAAACTCCCTCTTCTTCGGCCTAATTCGTTTGAGCAGCGCCACCGTGAGGACACATGAAGTAGCGATGCCCGGCGAGTGAAACTAGCAGGGACTGTTGACTTTAGAGCACCTTCATTTATAAATCAAAATATCAATGTGTGCCCTGGCGTATTGATTATCTTATTGCACAAGGTAGGACAGCGATATATCACAAAATCGATATTTTGAACCACCCCTACTTAACACATTATTTTAATCTTTTAAATCTTTCAAAGGCAATAGCTTGGTCAACAGCAGATAATATATATGCAATCATATCTGATTCATGCAATTGTTATGTTTAGGAAAATCCTAATATGATCAAATGAATAAAATGATGTTGCCAATGCCAATTTAGTTTTTTTAATTTCCTGAAACAATGTCTGGATCACCACCAAATCTGTCCAAGTCAAGACAACTTTTTTTCATAGAACAAATTTAAAAACAACCAAGGTTGACCAAAGTATTTTACAGATTTAAAAGCACAGCGACATAAAAGGTATAAAACTAATCTAAAATCAATACAAATAGAAGTAAAACAGTAAAATAGTGATGTAATAGAATAGTATTAATAATAATAATAATAATAATAAAAACTACATAGAAGTGTCTGGATTGACTATTTTTTATCCCGAGGTGAAGGCCCGAGGAGAAGACGTGGGTCTTTCAAAGCGATTTAAAATGTTCAAAGGTGGGGGGCAGATTTCATGTAGTCCAGAAACTTTCACCCAGATCTGTCCTTTGTTTCTGGAGATATATATGCTGTCCACAAACAAACAGACGACACAAACAACAGGCAACAATTGGACCTCCATGGCAGAAGCAAATACATTTTCCTTGACTGAACTTAAAAAGTCACAAAGCATTGTGTGTGTGTGTGTGTTTTTGTCCCCTTCCCTGCAGCAGACTCCATTCCATTCTATTCTATTCTGGAGAGACAGACAGATGAATGAAGATGCAAGTGATGTGTGTGTGTGTGTGTGTAAGTAGATGATCCTGAGCGAACAGGTCTTTATTTCAAAACTGGATCCAGTGAGACTCAGCACTGATGCGGACTCTCGGGATCCAGTTTGTGAGGTGGCAGGTGGGGAATAATTTGCCACATTTTTTTACTCTGCATAGAATTGTGGAGGCACTATCAGAGACCACGTGACAGGGATGTTCAGTCCCAGAAACACACACACACACACAGAGGAAGGGGGAGAGAGAGGGAGAGAGAGAGAGAGAGAGAGAGAGAGAGAGGTTCATCTCTGCTGCTGCTGCTGACATGGACTCTTGGACTCCTGGACTCTCCTCAGCTGAGAGAGAGTGCTGCTCTCTCTGAATGTAACCTCTGCTCTTTTCTGTTCTTTTTCTCTTCTTTAATTATTTTCCTCTCCTCCATCTCCTCCTCCTCTCCTCCTCCCCAGCCTCATGGCTTGGCCGTGCATCAGCAGAGTGTGCTGCCTGGCTCGCTTCTGGAACCAGTTCGACAAGTCGGACCTCTCCGTCCCCCTCACCACCCATAACTACTCAGACATCCCGGAGCACGAGGTGCACTCCGTTACCAAACAGCTCGCCGCCTCGTACCGGGAGCGCGCGCCAGGGAATCACTACTCAACCGCGAACCAGGCGCCCACACGGGATGGAGACGGGACCCGAGGATCATTCAGGGCAAAGAAGGAGGAGGAACCCGGAGTGCCTTTCCCCAGTGTCACACAGTACAAGCAGGACTTCAAACCCTGGCCCATTCCCAGGAAGGAGAATTTCCCCTGGATCAGTAACGGAGGGAGCAGCAGTGTCAGTCCGGCGAACACTCACCTCAGCCGGGGTGTGAGGGTGGAGCGGGGCAGGGGGAGACAGGGGGAGGAGGAGAGCAACACCAGCTCCTACAGGTAGGACACACCAGTGGCGGGTGCTCAGGTGAAAAGTAGGTCACCCCTATGTCATGATTACTGATTAAAACAAGTAATCATAATGACAAAAAACTTGTAGATTGTGTGCCTCCCTTTACATCAGAAGTTGGAACAGATAGTGAGTCAGAAAAAAAATCTACGGTTCTCAAAGTGTGGTATGTGTACCACCAGTGGTACGCAAGCTTCCTCTGGTGGTCCTTGGAGGAAAATGAGAAATACTATTCTACCGTGTATACCAGGGTATGTGATCGGAGTGGAGCTGAGGAATTTTGAAAAAAGTTACACAACAATAATGATGATAATAATACTAACAATAATAATAATAATAATGGAGAGAGTAAATGATCTTATTGGGAATAAATCAGACATTGAAATCTGCCTATTTACACCTCTGTATTTCAAGAGCTCAGTATAAAACGTTTGAGAACCACTGCTCTGCATGATATTTTGCACAAATGTTTGCTCCCTTGAACCACTCGCCTTAACTCTCTTTTTATCTGTCTTATTCATGTCTTTGACATGCTGCAATTGGTAAATAAGCATATGTTGGGCAAGATAAATTAAGGGTTAAAACAATGATGACTAACACTAAATAGTAGAGGAGATCTTGTGAATTGCTGAGCAGATGAAATGCAATATTAAAGATGCAGTGTGTAGGATTTAGCAACATCTATTGTGAAGTCCATTAAAAACATGGTCGTCAATCATGGCAGCCTCTGTAGAGAAGACCCACTACTGATATAAAAGGCTGTGGCTGACAAATGGAAATTCTTACTGGACCTTTAAATAACAATAGACCCATACATCACAATATGTTTTTATTCATTGTCAACATAACAAAAGTTTAAGATGCATTGATGTAATTACACACTTTGAGACTCACAACCCAATGTTTACATTAAAGGTTTTGTCTCAAATTTGCTAATACAGATTTTTAAAACTACAATTAACCAGTTTCCTCAGTTAAAACTTAATCTCCAATTATCTGGCATTTTATTATGTATTTTATTGTGTGTTTTTTTGGACAAATCCCTGCCTCTATGTTTAGTTAAGTTTAGTAAAGCAGGATCCTATTAATCATTACATAAGCCAAAATTTAACCCCAGCATTCTATCTGGGGTTAACATTTAACATATATAATAATTCATACAGTAAACACACAATACTATATATTGTATTAACAATACAATTGTAAAATGAAGGACTCAAATATAAGTATACAAAAACTATTACTGGACAACATACATAACATAACATTTAAGGCTGTAGTTATTCTCCAGCACAGGACAACAGTACAGGGGAATAACAGTATAAAGAACAACTTAACAATAAAGATGAAAGATAATACATACATAATACATGGCTTAACTCTGGAATCTGAATAAACATGAGGTTATCAAATATAAATATTCTTTTGCATTTTATTTTAGTGTGGCAGGAAACACAATATCATGGGTTCCTATGAGCAAAGAAAAAATTCCCTTTCTGCATTAGAATAATACTCGTTTGAAGTTTCAAAGTCTAGAATGAAATAAATGTAATTTGCACATTCAAATCTATTTTCCTATCCTCGTAATCCCCTCAGTTTTAATTACGATCCACTGAGTGGTGATTCTGTGTCCACTGGAAACTAATATGAAGACGATTCAGTGAGTCTGGTGATTCGGTGTAATAACATAGAGTAAGGATGAGACACGTACAAATGCAGACTTTAAACACTGAATCCTCTGTAGTGCAGATTAATCACGTCTGTCAACGGCCATCTTTTCAAACTTTCTCATTAAGAAAGGGTTTAAGTGTGTTTTAAGTGTTTTTAACCCTCCTGTTGATGATGATGAATGATTTATGTCATTTTTTTTACTTCCTATTTAATGACTGAAATGAAATGGTATAAATAACGAGATCTGTGTTGGTGGTGTGAATATCTTATTTAAAGGGTTATATACTGTAGGTAGTCAACAAAGGCAGTTAAAATGCCTGACACATAAACGTTAATTATAATTTAATTTAAATTGAATGATAGTCATTTTCTTGAGGTTAGAAAAATTGAGGATTTAAGCCGAATCCACGAAAACCTTCTTTTCAGTGCAGTTATTTTGATAGACTTTAACCCTTAGCTGCATCAGTGGTAATTTGCCGTTGGAATAATACACAACTCCTTATATGGACAACCTGTTTATAGGTCACATATGCAGGCTTTAAAAAAAATGCATTCTTACGTGTTGTTGAGTCAAAGTTATGATTAATTTTTCATATCGCATTTTGAGTAGCGATATAAAGTAGCAATAATTGTGCAGAAGTCACAAAATTAGACCGTTTTCTTTTTGTTCATAAAAACGAGCCAAGCTAACTTTGGACTGTGGCGTATTTCCAGATTTCACAAATTCAATCCGATTTGACACATTTTGAGTACTTTTTGCTCAGGTGTGTTTATACAGTTGGTGAAATCAGATTACCTATAGGTTGGAAAAAACCTATAGGTAAGGGTTAAGAAGCTCATGCTTACTAAACTGATCTGCATGCATCTGTAAGTCCCTTCGTAAACAAGCCAGATATAAAGTTTTCTCTGCACTGAGCTTCCGTCTCCTCCTCCAGGCATGAGTACAGGCCGTGGACGGGAGCGAAACCAGCCAAAAGTACAAAAAAAACTCCTCCAGCTCAATATTCCAGCCCGGGCACAGAGTCCTCCCACACCCTGTGTGAGACCAGCTACCAGGCTGCCTACAGTGTGGACATCTACAGGTCCTCAGCGCTGCAACAGCAGGAGCACGCCATCCCGTCCGCTGCCTCTAACGTACAACCTGCTGCTGTCCCCCTGTCCATGCCCTCTGGCCTGCATGTTGCCACCTCACCCAGCTCCTCCAGCCTCCAGCGGGACATCACACCTGAGAGGACTGAGCTCAGCAGAACAACTAAGGGAGAGGTAAGTAAGTCCAGTGTAAGTGACTTTGCTGGAGACATGATGTTACGGTGTTTACGTAGAAGATATTTTTAAAGAGTTCACTAAAAGAGCAACAAAGTCATCTTCTCCACTCGTCTCCCTGGTGGCCTGATGCCGCCGCAGCGTCTCAGAGAAGTGAGACAGCATTCTGTCCCTCAGTATCTCAAAGTGACCCAGCTGTTTTAAAACAGGCCACACACTGTGTTAGATAACACTTCGGCTGGTGCTACACTCACTTACTTTGACCTGAATAGAACAGAGACGTACTGTATGTGGACGGTTTGTCGAGATGTGCTCTACTTTGGTCTGAAAATAAAACAAAACTGGAAGTCTGAGGGGTCCGGATTAAGGATCGTGTTGGTATGGCCTGTATACGTTTTACTCCCCTTTAATTACCTCCTTTTAACTTTTATACTCTGTTGTGAGTTTTATATGTGAAATTGTCTCGTCTCTGCAATCTTGACCAGGACTCCCTGGAAGAAGAGATCTTTGTATCTCAATGGGACCATCCTGGCTAAATAAAGGATCAATAAAATAAAAACATAACATAAATAACTGTTTTTATATTTCATATACGTAAAGCAGTTGATCACAGAATGTTCAAGATTATTATTTCATGTGTATGAATATTGGGAAAATTCTCATTTTTACATTTAAGGGAAATAGAAACAGTTCAGAAAAGACGGCTGATATTGTGTTGTTTACTTTTGGTCAAAAGAGAAAAGCATACACAAACTCTCTGGGGTTACTTCTTGCAGTGCAGCATGAAGGAAAATCACTTTGACAGATGGTCTTTACAAACGGAAGAAAACAAAAACACATGTGATTAGATTTGGTCCACTTAACGTAGGTCACATGCACTTCATGCTTTTATTTTCATGTCATCTTTAATGTCCAAAGTGTGGCCAAAAAGGAGCATTAATGCTTCGTGGGTAGGAAATAAAAAAAGAATGAATGATAAAGGAAGAGCGGTGAGACAGTAAGTGTCCGACACCACTCACCAGTCATCCATCACAGCAGAGCAGCGCCGGGTCAGACTGGTTTGTTAGAATCTCATATTGGAAGGTGTCAGAGAAGGTTCGGGAAATAACAGCACACAAAACCTGTAGTATAAAAAAAGCAATTTTTTTACACAATTTTCTGATGAATCGCTTTTCCATTAAGTTCTAATACCTGTCACTTAAGCCTGTGACAGTAATGGAGGTTGAAGTGAGAGATTTCAACAGTCAGCAGGACGCGGACTCTATTAATATCACACGTGGCCCAGTTGAGTTCACCTCAGTGATGTGCTGCTGCCACTGAACACACACACACACACACACACACACACAGGTTTGCACTGCTATTCCTCTCAGGACACTGCAATGATTGGGCATGGACTTCCAGCCTTAACAAAGTGTTATCCCTTACCTTAACCATAACAGTTAACGCCTTACTCTAAAACCTCCACCTTAAAGACATCAAGGACTGGATGGCTTTTAACTCTAACTGAGGTCAGTGTGTTTGGACCGGGTCAGCTTGAAGGTTGTGGGTTTGATTCCCGGCGCTGCTAATTTATACATGCCACCTAAAGGAACACTTCAGCGATTTGCATTTAGCTTTGTATTACTAAAACCGGGGTAGTATTTTTGAAAAATTGTGCTTCCCAACCTCAGTTTCCCCTGAGTCGAGAAATATCTTCATTCTTTTCTTTGTTACGTGTCCACCAGTGACACTTGGTCCAAGCCTTGGTCTGAGGCTTGAAACTGCAATGCTAATGCTAATTCCGCACTTTTTAGACCCACTCGTAGGGGGGCGGGACCTCATTTAAAGCTGCTTCACATTACAGTTTTGACATTCACACAACACATTAATGTGCATCACTCATCTTTCATACTCTCTATCACTCAACATTCACACACTGCCGCCAAGGACACATGCAGACTAGAGGAGCTAGGAATCGAACCCACAACCTTCGAGTTGAAAGACGACGCGCTCTACCACTGAGCTACCGTCGCCCCACGAACGACAAAACTGTCGTGTAAAGCAGCTTATTGTGAGGACATTCAGACAGACGACTTTATTAATCCCTTTGGGAGGTTCCCTCGGGGAAATGAACACATTAACATTCTCTGTTTCTGAAGCAAACAGAGATGCTTCATTTAGCATAGAGCACAGAAGCTGCTTCAAACAGACTATTTCCATTCATTGAATGATTTAATAGCTAAGTCCAAAATAAGCTGCTAAAATCAATCAATCTGCTCTCACCGATAAAGAACTTGAGCAGCCATGAAATTCTCATTATGGCTCAAATCAATCTGTCAAATTGTGCGCGATAAAAATCCATCGCCAGATAAAAGCAGTCTTTAATTTCATGACACGCAGCAGACAATTTAGTGATTAGATGGAGTGGATGCTTTTGTATGATGAGAGAGCCGTTGGGGGGGTTTTGTTTTGGTTTTTTTCTACAAGGAAAGCAGATTTATGAGGACAGGCTGTGTAATCCACAGTCTGTCAGGGCTGAGTGAGACAAAAAGTGGCGACGGTGAAACACATTTAACATGCAGAGTGGAAAGCCTTATTCTGGGCTGTTTCACACAGTCGGTTTAGAGACAGCAGTTCTCCCCCGAAATTTGCTCTCAGATCTCATTGGACAGAGCTGCTTAACTTCAGAACACGGCACAGTGCGCGACGGACATGCTGCTGACAATGGTTTTAAACTATGGTGAGGTTTAAACAGCCAGATTTAGAAAAAAGAAAAGAAAAAAGATTTAACCTCACTAAAACGTCACAATATACACACATATTTTACCCGTATACTCACTGTTTCTGCACCAAAGAGGCTCAGATACACTCATTCATTTTTGTGTCATCACTTCTCACATTCAGCTACGTGCAGGCAGTAATCCGCAGCCAAAACCAAAAATGTGTAAACATCATTTTTACGAGATGGAAGAACAAAGAGCTATGGAGAAACTAAGAGGCACACAATGTCTACAACAAGACACAGACTCACTTAAAACGATTACAAAGGAACACACACATTTCTATACTGTAGGCCTTTGTTGATGTTGTCTATTAGGGAAATTACGGTGGCCTTCATGTGCCAGAAAGGATGTTGTTCGCAAATTGGACACGTCTAAATGGACCATAGGTGTGAGAGTGACTGGTGGTTTGTCTCTATGTGTCCCTGTGATGGACTGGCGACTTGTCCAGGGTGAACCCCGCCTTTCGCCCTATGTCAGCTGGGATTTGGCACCAGCTGTGAGAGAAACATTCTAATCTTGACCCTCACGTGGAGGATAAAGTGGTAGAAAATGAAGTTTCCATTACTGAAATCCCCTCCACTGGGATCAATAAAGGTCTCCGGCTTCAATACAGAGCGATCTGTTTTCTGTTGTTCTTGTTGTTGATGATGATGCATGTAAAAAGTATGTGTGTGTCATTCACACTTGCAGACGTGAAATGAGAGCCATCGAGTGATCTGTAATGAATCAGATTTGATCAACATGGCTGGTAATCTGAAAGTAAACCAAGTAAACTATTTCATACTGAAGGGATTATACACTTCTACAAACACACTCATGGGTAGTATATTCAATTGCAGCCAATAAACTCCCCTAAATGTTACACACTGGACATTTTATGTGCTTTGTTTGACGTTTATTACACTGAAGATGTAATTGTCTTAACACAACTCTGTTTCCAGGTCCATCCATTAAACTGTACCTCAGTCTGGATCCCTGCAGCTACCTCCCTCTGGGCTTCAATGTTTCCTCTCTCTACCTATTTTAGTCCTCACCGCTTAACATCTACACCCCTTAAACCAGACGCTCTCTTCTGTCCCCCCTCCCCCCCACCACCTTTTTTCACTTGGACCTTCTCACTTTTCCCACGCTGCCCAGGACTACAGATGGGTGTTCTCTGCCAAGTTGGCAGGTCTCTCTCAGGCTGGCAGGGTTGCATTCAAGAAGAGCAGAGCAGAAATGAACGGGGGGGGGGGGGGGGGGGGGGAAGAGGATGAGGCAAGAGGAATGAGATGCGGTGTACGGCAGTGAAAAGGCAGGGAGGAGGCTCCGTGTGATGGATTATCTGTTGCAGTGCAACGTTGCAATAGGTTAAAAGGGAGATGGGTGCTAGGCAGAGCACAAAACATAGTTTCTGTGTGGGTTGTTGGGGTGGTGGACGACACTGACACACCAGTCTGACTATGGGAACAATGTGTACTGGCATCCCTGCCACCCACGGCGCTGTATACTCACACTCGAGAGTTGAGTGTACTTTTAAGAGCTGTTGGAAGAGCAAAGTGTGATAAAAGCAGCCATCCATCCATCTTCTACTGCTTTATCCTCCACATAGGGCGATAGGCGAGGTACACCCTGGACAGGTGGCCAGTCCATCACAGGGCCACATAGAGATAAACAACCACTCACTCTCAAACCTATGGTCAATTCAGTGTGTTCAATTTACTTAATCCAGAAATCTGCAAACCGGAGAACCCGGAGAAAACCCGCGCACACACGTGGAGAACATGCAAACTCCATGCAGAAAAGCTCTTGTTCCGACTGGGTCGCAAACCCGGGTCTTCTTGCTGCAAAGGCAAGAGTGCCAGCCACTACACCAACCGCGTGATGAAAGCAGCCACCCTTCTAAACTGAAGTACCACAGCTTTACAGTGACATATCGTATAATAGCTTTAAACGATGTGACTCCAATGTGGACATTTGTGTGGTCAGGCTCTGAGAACAGCTGCCATCAGCAGAACATGGCCGCACTAATCAGGAACTAGAAATTCAGCCATGGTTGCTCAGTCTGTGACAGCGGCCCTTACGCTTTTTGACGGCACAGACCAACCAGTCTCTTCTCATTTCATGGGTGCACGGTGATCACAAAGCTGCTGCCACTGCTCTCTGGTTCATTCTCTGATCACCTTTAAAAGTTGATGTTCTACCGGTTTCTCTCTCCCTTTCCCATTCTCTCTCTCTCTCTCGTCTCAGGAGCATTTGGTGAGGACCAAGATCCCTCCGAACACGTCCGCGCTCTTTCAAAGTGGATCCAGGGTCTGAGTCCGTTGTCCACTTTCAAGGAGTCAACAGGAGAATGGTTTGCGTCCGTTCCACACAACACAAGAATCTATGCAAGGGAATGTACTGTTGGAAAGCCTGTGAAGCAGCAGCATAAGCAGCGTCCTGAGTGGAAATAAGAGAAGACACCCCCTCCCCACCTAAACACTCCTCCCTGCCCGTTGCTATGGAAATGACCATGCATGAAAAAAAAAAGAAGCTTGTTTTTGTTGTGGTTATAGAGGCACAAAAAAAAGGCCGTTACGTGTTTGCGTGTGCACATAAAGCCGAGTGACAAAGTGTTTGCTTCGAGTACTTTGTCGCCCTTAAGTGTTGCTAGAAGTCTGCAAGAATTTCCTCGGCGCTCAAACAGTTTTAAACATTTTCTCAAAGTAGTGTTAGGTCACATATTTTGTAAATCTACTGTTGAAGAAAAAGAGATAATATCGATGTGAATGAAATGACAATAAAATGTTCTCTTTTAAAATTTTATAGTTGACTTTGACTGCTGTGTCTTGACTGACGACTGAATCCTTTTGCCGAAACAGAAACGGAAAACGAAAGAGAAAAGGTTCCGACGTGAATAAAGAGAAGTGATTCCAATTAACTTCTATTATCCTGGATGCCAGGCAGTGTGAAACATGTGGTTTAAAATCAGCCAAACATCAAATATCATTTTGAGTTCATTACAACCAAACTGACAAGTGTAAAGTGGCTGCTGTGTTATAAAGTATGTATATTTTGGTGTTAGTTTTGTTAACCAGGTTTGAGACTCATGTCACCAAACAATGTGGTGGATTTGCATCATTTCATAGCACTGACATTTAAAAGAGTAGTTTATGGGGAGGATTTTGGTCGGAATTGTTATTTTGTTTCTTCCCACGTTAGAATACGAGATTACTTGAGTATAACGACCACTATTGAAAGTAAGTAGTTAGTGGTTTCAAGGCAAGTTACATACACTTTATTTAACATAATGCAGTGATGTTACTGCACCTGGCTATTGTTGAATAGTATCTACCTGTTAAATAAACATATTCAAATATTTCTTTTTGAAAACTAGAATTGCCTAATAACCATAATTTTAATAGAGACTCCATAAAACCGGAAACAATCTCCATGGCCACATGCAACAAAAGGTTGAAGGTTTAAATTATATTTAATTTCACCTTCATAACAATCCCCGATTGGTTTATTGTCTTTTTTTTCTTTTTTTTTTACTGCGATTGTGCTTCTTTCACAAACAAATCCCAAAAACAAATCAGGTTTAGTGATGTAATTGATTCAACCTCAGTTTTTTTCCGTTTATTATAAGAATATTAATTATCTGCATATTTTCTTTTACACTCGAGTGGATTAACAGGCATCACAAACAAACATTCAGCCCAAACACATGAACAAAATACAAAGCTCCACATGAAACAGACTCGCCATCAGAAGATTAGCTGACAAAACACACACATACACACACACACTTCACTTACTATCAAATTCATTAACGCTCTCACTCACAGTTTTGCAGGTGTTGACATTGCATACAAAAATAAAAGTGAATTTCGAAAACATCTATTTTATATTGGTCACATACACATGTGAACATTACATGATAAATACATAACGGTTGTTAAACGGAACACTTAAAAGCACTTTAACAGACTAGGAAAGCTGGTTCATGTACGATAAATACTGGTGTCTTGAATTCATGACGACAGAATGATTTGTTCAGTATAATCTCTGTCCTGACGTTGGCTCTGCAACTTAAAAATGTGAAGCATCGATCTCTGAAGAGCCTCAGAAAACAGCCACTTCCTGCTTGTTTGTATTATATTATAAATATGTGTATTAAATATGTGTAATAGATCATAAGATGTTTGTGGTGATGGATAATCAGGGGAAGGTTTGCTTTGTAAACAACAAACATTGCTCTCTAATGTTCACTAGTGTTTCCAACTTGTTTTTAGATCTGTGCATCACATTGACTTTTGAAGGAGGTGACGGATGTCTTGACATTTTATTCAACCCTGACCCTTCATTACAAACACTTCATTAAAATAATCCTGTTATGAGGTAAGCAAGAGCACAACAGCCTCTCAAAATCAAGTAAGCTTGATTCCCACGATGCCGCTGCTCTTGATAAATTAGGACTAAAATGTTTGCAGTATTAGAAACGTTTACCATTTTGCTGCTATGCGAGCACACAGAGCCCTTTTTTGATCATGTTAAACGAATACAGTACATTAGTTATTACTGCACAACCTGAGGGCGACAGGACCACATGTAGGCGCGTGTACACCGACAGTGGAAGTGTCCGTCATAACTCGCACATCACACAGTCCTCGCGTCTCTGTAGGCGGAGTCAGTTCCACCGTCCTCAGTTGTCCTTCGACAAGTAACCCATGTGTGCGTTTGTGAGGAAGTCACAGGTGGGGATGCTACTCACTGCCTGGTGGATATTCATGGCTGTGATCTCTCTGGGAGCCCTGGAAAAATGTTTGGATTTTAAGCATCATATAACATGCAGGAAATATCTATATACACTTGCTTTCACTGATAACATAGCTGCCAGCTGGGAACTGCTTTATCTCACTGTTAAATAATCTTTTCTGGATGGAAACTCATATTTGTAGAAGCTCACTCTCCTGCACCAAGTCCATAAAGAAAATCAGCAATTTTAGCTCACTTGGACACAGGAGCTGCTTGTTTGGTAGGTTTTGCATCACTGAGGTAAACAAATAATTTCAAACACCAAATCCAATATGGCACATTTGGATTTAATGTTTGAGACAGCAGTGGATCAACAGCTCATGTGTGCCTTGATGGAATATCACTGATTTTCTCTATGGACTTTCACAGATGTGAAATGGTGAGGAAAAAGCAGCAAACACACTCGATTAACAATTTACTGTAAAGAAAACAATTATTATAGTTCAGAAACAATTACTATGGAATTTCTATTCATTAAATTGGATTATTTGTTGTTGCTAAAAAATAGTATGAATATTAATCTAGTAGTTGGGACAAGCCCTTGATAGAATACAACAAACAAGATTGGAAAAATGGAGCATGACGAAGGTTGAAAGAGAATAAAAAAAAAAACCAGGCTGACCTGTTCTGAGGGGATTTGGTGTAGGCCACAGCCAGAGCTTCTCTCAGGATGTCACTAGAAAACTGTTCAGTAGCCTACAATCACACAAAAACATTGTCTCAAACAGTACAAGGTGAGACACATAATGTGGGTATAAATCTCATAAAGAGACTGACCTTCAGAATCATGGCTTCGACTACTGGAGCAAACACATTCTTCTCCACCTCGACTGGCTGGAAGTTTACCCCAATCTGAGGGACACACAAACGTTAACGCTAACGTTAATTAAATGGATTAAGTGGAGCAGTGTAGGTAAAAACCCAAGCAGCGTGTATTTCCACTTCCAAAAGTCCAGATTGGTTTCTGACCTGCTGAGCTGTTTCACTGACAAACTGCGCCGACACACAGGGGCCCACGAAGAACTTGGGCTCTGCGTCGGCTTCTTGCTCTTCTTCTTTGACCTTTAGCTTCTGACAGGGAGGAACTACAGTGACGATGTCGACTATCTGGTCATCTGCCTCCTCTGGTTCCGTCTTCAGCAGAGCTTGCATCTGCTCCAGCCGCAACACCAGCTCGTCACAGCTACTCAGGGTTGATGGGCACTCTGCGGACACATGCGCGTGAACGTTTAACGCGGCATTACATAAGCAGCAGCATCAGCAGCAAAAACAGAAACACCGACAACTTCGGTACTCTGCTAAGATTGCACATTTATTGTTTTGCTGCATGTTTATAGCAAACCTGAAAAATCTCACTGAACCAACTGGTAACTGCAGAAGCACAACACCCACACAAATGTAAAACTGAAGAGGGAATACTAATCCACGTTGAGCAGCTAGAGATTTAAAGAGGCTATATGTGAAAGGACTATGAATGGACAGATCATAGCATGACTTAAAAGATGAGACTGTCCACATCTTCCTCCTACAATGAACTGCAGACTGACTCACACGAAGTGAACTCAGGATGGACTTGCACGCTCCCATATGACTCGGGTAAAAAGCATAAAAAGAAAGTTCTATCAAATTGCAGCCTGTCTGATCTCTTATCCTTCCTCTGTCTGCATGAACTGATGATTCTGTGTGCTGCTTAGTGCAGATGCTGACACACACACACACACACACACAAAGACTACAGCACAGTCTCAGATGTAGTGTTAAGTAACACGAAAGCAAGAAATGCTTCTAAAAACTAAAGAAAGCCACACGTTGGTCCCAATGTGAGCGTTTTTACTGTGAACTAATTACCACTAAACCTAGAAACTGAAACACAATGGATTCCGCTAATATCAACAAATGACCAGGTCCCAGCACAGATGCCAACAGAAACCCCAAAAAAGCATAAAAAGCAAAAAGCAAGTTTTCAGCCCGTCAGGCCAAACTGGACAATGGCCGATGCCAAGTGAAGACAACAGTGCTGCTTTAGTTACCTCATCAGTGTCAGTAAAATACTACAGTCTCCTCTTTTACAGTTCTGGCCAAAGCAAAGGACGCTCACTAAAGACTGTTGCAAACCCCCATGAGTGCTAGCACTGCAATGAGGCTGCAGTTCACTTACGGTCACATGTGTCGCTATAGAGAACTTTAAAAGTTAACTGTGATATAAGAAAAACAAAATGTCAAATTAGTTTTCCTTTGTTTGCATAGTAAGCTTTTGCTTCTGGCTGATTTGTCCATACAGGCTGCCATACAAACATGGTGGACAAGGCCTTTGCCCAAAGAACATATAAAGGTCTTATTCAATTTCTCCACAAAAACCCTCACATGTTAAACAGTGCACTTTTTTCATGATCATTTTCCTCCTTTAGAAACCTACACACCAAACACCAACATAAACTCACCGGGCTCATTATCTATCTGTGTGAGAATGTCCTCGATGGACTCGTCATCATTTTTGCGCTGCGGCTCGGGGTCAGGCGGCGTGTAGCCCCTCTGTCGACACCACTGCACCACCTCTCTGGTCTTGGGTGGAGTGAGGGCCTGTAGGCGGGGCGAGCGGTCCAACACGTCTTGGATGACTCGCTTCACTGCAACTGCTCGCTGAAGCTACACCGAAACATGCAAGAGACAATTATGTAAAACCTAATATTAGGTTTGAAAAAGATGGGTAAAACCTGGTCTGGTGAGCAATAGATGAACCTATGAGGATGAACTGAGAGGATAAAAACCAGTCGGTGACACACATCTTACTGGAGAGATAGGAAAGCATGAGGCAAACAGAAATCTTGCTGAATAAGGAAATAGCATCGAGACGGATCACAGCAAACATAGAACATTATCCCCGACATTACAGACACCATCATCCTGGAATCTGGAGTGTAAAAGTGTTCCTCTGAGACCAGTAATTAGGAAATAAAGCAGTTACATGTGTACAGCCAAAAAAAACAACACGCTGTAAATGTTTGACAAAAGTGTTGAGTGCACTCAAATTTTGCAAAATCATTTGCACAGTAAATGTACATGTTAACCATTTAACCCTCATTTAAGTAAAAGAAAAAGAAAAGTCACCTCTGATGCTCTACGCTTGCCAATAGTCCAGGAATAATATTGGTCTGTTGAAGAGGCACAGAATGGATGGGAGTCTTCAGCTACACAAATAAAAAACAAACAAGTAAAAAAAAAAAAAGTATATCAATATCTTATAAACATGGAGTTGGATTTTCCAGTATATAAATGAAAGGAAAGCTCATTTACTTTTCTCTGGCACAATCAGAGGAAACTTCTTCACCACAGCTGTCAGGAGCTGCATCATGGTCTCTATGTGATCAGTGCTGAGGGAAAAGTATTAAATCACAGGTGTCAGGTGCAGTGAGACAAAATATTCACACACACACAGACGAGATCATGCTCTTGAAGCCCTTTATTAACAATGCAATGGGAAAAAGACGAGTGTATGTAATGAAGCTCCACTACTCTTCACCGAGAACAACTAGTTTACCAAGTAAAAACAGATGTTAACACCATAGAAAAATGGATATTTTACAAATACAAATAATAAATATTCTGTCCATGGAAGAGTTAATTACATAATGCTGGTGATTATAACATCATGACTTCTTATTGCACTTACTTGATGAGGTCATGTGTAGAGTTATCCGCCCCTTGTTCCTGCTTGACAGTTGTCGCTGCAGAAGCAACTTGGGCCGATGTGGGAATGGGGGCCGTCACCGGGGGAGACGGACCAGCTGTAACAACTGTGCCGATACCCGGCTCTGTTTTCACTGTAGCAGCAGAGAGACAGACACAGAGAGGGAGACACAGAGAGAAACAGGTTGATTTTCATTTAACTCACACCCTGGGTCTGACATGATCAAGGAAAACACAATGGTGGGAAGTCGCTGCTCAAAGAATTTGCACTGCAAGCTGCACCTGCAGCATTAGCGTGTGTATGTGTGTACACAGACTAGATGTGTGCTTCTAATGAAGACAAGCATTTACCTACACCTTGTTCAATATGTTTTGTCTTAATTTAAAATAAAAACAACTATTCTCAAAAGTTCTCAGCCACTATTTTCTAACACATATAATAAGACAAGAAATGCTGAACCTGCTTTATAAAATATTTTTATTGTGTTAAGTATTAATCTTATTATTATTATTATTTTTTTTTTTTTTTAAAACAAAAATCATCTGTTAATCTTCTGTTTTTAAATGATACCTACTGAAATATATAATACAGTAGAAGAGAGCGGGGTGTGAAAGAGGAGTGAGTGGAGTGGGGATGGACCCCTCTAACCTTGTGCCAGGGGCAGAGCAAGGGAGGGGGAGGCCTGGATGGCAGGACTTGGGGAAGCTCCAGGTCTAGCTGCTCCAGAAGTGGTGCAGGAGGAGGGAGTAGTGGAGACCGTGCCTTTGGACACGACTACACAGAGAAGAAAACAAACACTTAGGATGGATCAATGGGCCATTAAACAAATAGGCTTAATGGTTCATGGAAAATGAGAAGGGATGATGATGGGATTTACAGAAGCTGTCTCAAACACTATATAGTCATACTTAAGACAAATTGAATAAAATTGCTTGCTATTTTTTTTTACATTGTGTTTTTAACTCCACACCTATTGTTCAAGATTTAGCAAACATCACATGCATGTGTTAATTTAAGTGAGTATACAGTGCTGTTGTGTTTTATTCAAATACCACTGCTACTCTCTTTTAGATACTTAAGATTAGGCCTGAATGATTTATGGAAACAAGCTTATTAGGATGTTTCTGACTTTGATTTGCAATACTTTAAGTTAAGTGTCAGCTCATTATTCACTTATGATATTATTAAAGATGAAGTATTACTGCATGTCACATTGAATCAAAATAGGAAGTACTCTAAATTCTAATGCAAAAATTACCCCAACATACCTTTAGCAGTGGAAACACCAAAAGTTATGCCGTTTAACATTTATGCTAAAACCGCCACCTTTGTGATTTGAGTAATTGTTCAGCCCTACATAACATGTCATCATTATAAAACCTCACCTTTACCAACAGGCATCAGTATTGTCTGCAGCCCTCCAGACCCAGTGCCAACCCCCAGCTGTTTGAGTTGGTTAGCAGGAATGGTTAAAACAGTCTGCTGAGAGCTGGAACCTCCAGAATGGATCTTCAGCATCCCTGGACAAAACACAATTTCAGAGAGTTAACACAACAGTTTAAATAAGTTAACTTGTCAAAAAAGGTGGTACTATGTGATTGATGCAGTGTTAGGTTCCTGATTATCTTACCCGAGAGAGTTGCAGCAGTCTTCCCTGCTCCGGCTGCCACCCCACTGACTAAGGAAGCTGCCCCAACCAATGACGCGCCGCTGCTTTTAGGCACAGCCCCGACTCCTGCACCCTTGGATGCGCCGATGACAGGCAAATTGGAAGTGCCTTTGGCAACTGTTACCAAAGCTCCTGTTGATCCCACAACACTCTTTGTCATGGTGGCAGAGTTGCCAGCACCCTTGACCAAAGTAGCCGCAGCTGTCTTTGACAGGCTGCCACCAGCGGCGGCGGCGGCGGCGGCAGCAGCAGCACTGGCGCTCTTAGCTGCACTGATGACCGCTGCTTGATTGGCTGCTACCAGGAGTGAGTGGTGCTGAGAGGTAGACTTCCCACCTTCAGCAGGCTGCATGGAACAAACAGAAACATTCCTTTACTCTCAATGACAGAAGAGTTGTTTTAAGTCATCTAATGTGGATTTCGTGTCATTCAAAATTGTCTTTCACATGTATTCGAGTGTCATTTTTCAATTGTATACTTAAAATACTCATCTCCTTTGCTGCTACACAACAGTGAATGTATACATTATCTGATATTTACTTGTGACAGTTATTTAACGCTCACATGGGTTCTTATAAATGAGAGTCTGGGAATTGTCTCGTGTCTGCCTTTGTTCACATTTGTTTACTGGTTTTATGAAAATCTGAGGGTGAGTTGTGCTGATCAGGTCACTGGTTTTATGGAATTTCCAAAGACAATAGGGTCAATTTTCTCTCGGGGAGAGTCCATCTTTACTGGTGGCATCAACAAATGCCAGAGTACTGATTACTTTTCTCATTTGTTACATACTGCATATTTGTGTGTTAGAGCCTCTCAGCAGTTTCCATTTCTCAAGTTAATGAGGCCAGTGACTGAGGCTATAATCACCAAAACCCAGACCAATGCTGATGGACGGGTTACGGTTCTGCTCTCGCTGACAAATACTCAAGTGACCTTGCCACTGCACTCACAATGGATCGCTCCTGATTTCTATGCATTCGTAGTGCAGTGGCAAATGCTACATCACTTAAGAATTTACCCTTGTTTTATGCATAACAAAAAAAGCATATTTGTAAATGGAGTTAATTTCTTCTACAAAAACATTTGTTTAGTACACAGAGCTACTCAAGCTTTTTTTTGTCACAAAATAGTTCAAATATATCAGTTGATCAATGATTGACAACACAATAGAATTTGCATGACTCAATCCTTCATTTGTTCATGTTAAATGGTACAGCAATTTGAGTTGAAGTTTAAAAAACCAGCCTGAGTAAAAGATAAAACATGCAGACTGTGAAACTAGCCTGTTGTATGTTGCTTGCTGTTGCAGCACTGATAGAGCTGGGGGTGGAGCTAGCCGCAGTGATCACTCCGCCAGTCATTCTCAGTGTGGTCGTCCCCGGCTTGGACAAATGTCCTGCAGCCGCTGCCGTTACTGTCTTAACGGAGCCATCTGACAACTTCACCTGTGCACCCTGGGAGCTGCCCACCACCTGTCAATCAAAGAAGAACTTTTACCAAACTTCGTACAACAATCCCCTGCTAAAAACACACATTGAACAACAGGCACTCGTAGCAAGAGCTTTGAAGTGCAAAATTCCCAAAACTGTAGTAATTATTTTTGCTAGATCTTTTTACTACATCACAGAACAGTCTGATAACACCAGATACTGCTTATAAAAGGGTCTCAAACTCGGGCTGTGGGTGTGAGAAAATATAGTAGAAAAACACAGCAGTACTTGGGTGAACAGGATGCAGAAAAATGTACTAACCTGAGCCAGAATAGCAGCTTTCTGTCCAGCTGTTACCCGGATGGCCTGTGGGGTAACAGTTGCTGGAGATGAGGCTGCATGACCTGCTGAACCAGAAACCCCTTGCTTCCCTGAACCTTGCGCAGGCTGACCAACCAGAAAAGTACCCTAGGGAAATTGGACAAAGGGGGTTTGGGATCAGGTTGAAATCCAACAGTTTGATGTAATTCAAAGTTGGTGGAACAGTCATGGTCTACGGCCTCTCTCCCCCTCTCAAAGTGTGAGGAAACACTGTTATTCTTGAGGATTGGTGATTAATGGAAAACATTGTCTCAGGTCTGTGCCTTAAACCTATGTAAATACAACCTCAACGAAACCTTTATAGACAACTTCATTAGGCTGCTGGCTAAATGCACAGACTGCACTATTCTAAAACTGACTCACAGATCAATGACGCTATAATGAATGTGTCCAATTAAAACCACTCCAGGCTCAGCCTCTCAATAACAATACTGACAGGCACACACTGAGGAAAAAGAAACACTGTTGGTATACTGTACACCTTCTTTTAACCTCTAACGGTAAAGTTCTGTTACGTTTGTCTGTTTGTCAGTGACCAACGTAACAGTAAATGTAGATTAAGGACCAAAGAAAAATCATCAGATTCTGTTGGTGGTCTGGACATGGATCCAGAGTCCGGATTTTGTTATACCAAGTTTTAGATTATGACATAACTGCTCGTTTACCTACCTGCGGCGTCTGTTTTAGGATATAGGATGTGTAGGACAGGTTGGAAGGCAGACTGCTTGAAGAGGAAGAGGAGGGGGTCTGAGAGCCCCCCGTGCCTGCTGACGAGCTGCTCTGGGACTGCTGACCTAAATTACAAACAGCCACATACACATCAGCCTCAACAATTGTGGTTTTCTTTATCCTAAATGATCTATAATCTACTATTCATGAGTTGTAACAACTAAGAAAGAGCACATTTATTACAATAAATTATCCCAAAGTAGAGCTCCTCCTCCTGAGTAATGTTGGTTAACAGCTGTAGATTTTATATTTTAGACAAATTATGTAATGTTGCCAAAGTGCCAATCTTTTTAATCTCACTACAATTTGACAGAAGGTGAGTTGTGGTAGTGTTACACAATCAAAATATTTGTTTCAGTTTGGTACCACTACATAAAACTACAATAACCAGACCTAGAACAAAAAATGTATGAGGGTCTATCCCTGCTAGGAGGTGCAAGTTGAAGTTGATATTTGGGTAATTCACATGTGTATTTTTCCTTGATTAAACTGAGAATATTTTTGTGTTACCATTTACTGTTTTGAAACCTCATGATGCTAAACTAATAGGCTATATTTCAGCAGCATGTCTGATGAAAGTAAAAAAAAAGAAGCCCCCTCAAGCATCCCATAAGATCAACATACATTGTTTACATGATGTGCTTAGTTGCCAAAACAGTAAAATTAACATATTTGTTCATCTAAAAACTTATAATCTTCACATATGTGACAGAAGGATGCATGTCTTACTTGCACTGGAGGCTCTGAGGATGGCTCCCTGTGGAATGAGAAGCAGCTTTCCCTTCCCTGATGGGTTTTTACTGTTGGTAGTCAGATAGAGCTTGGTGCCTGGTGGTAAATTGGCCAGATTAGCCAGATTGTTGGCTGGGAGCTGAAGAGTAGCCATCACTGTGGGTATGTAGAGACAACAACATCAAAATCAAATTGTCACCATTTTAATGAGATTACAGTGTATTGTAAATCACTACTGCATTATAACAACAATTAGGAGACATGTCCAAACAACAATATAAATTGTGTTTTTTAACATTCAGTAGATCTGATTAACAATGGCTAAACCTTGATTATGATAATTGTCATATCAATGAGCTGTGCAGTTCAAGCGTCTTCATTATCTATGCCTGTATGTTTGAACTCTGACCTCCACTCTTGCCTCCTGAACCACTAGTTGCCTTGGTAGCACCTTGCTGACCAGAGATGCCACTGGCTCCACTCATGATGGCTTTAGCGACTCCCTGAGCCAAAACTTGCTTTCCGCCCATCACTTTGGAGACAGAGGGGTTGCCCTTAGCGACCAGAATCTGTCCACTGCTGATAGCCACCTGTTTCACGGCGGACTGAAGTGTTGAGCTTACGGGAATACCTAACATCTAGAAATGAGAAAAGTGCCATATTTACCCTTTGAATGAAACACGTAAATTATTGCTGTGCTTCTTTGTTTGGGCATTTGCCAGAGAGACTTACCTTGCTTGATGTGGCCCCTGCGGCCCCTGCTGCCTGCTTCTGGGCTGACACAGAGATCATGTGACCTCCCTTCACTGCGACAAACTGGTGGGCTGCTGTAGTCGCAGGTTGCTGCTGGCTGGTTACTGTGGAAACCATTTGCTGTTGCTGTGTTGAAACCTCTCCCGGCTCTTGTTTGATAATAACCTGCACAAGAAGTGAGTGCACTTGGATAGGTGGATTGTAACAAGAGCACAGTGCTTTCAAACAGAAATTTAAATCCCCGTATTCTTTGATAGCAATCAGTGAGAAGAGATTAGTTAAAAGTATCATCATTTATTCATCAAAGGGATGTTGATATATTCCCATCTGTCTCCATCTGTCCTGGCCTTTAGTACTACAGAAGATGCCGGGGGCAGATGAAATGTAGAATCTGAGTTAATGAGAACACAAATTATACTTCACTCTTTGTGAATGGTGATGGGATAATGAGCAAGTGGGATTTACACTGGGGTATAGACAATCTGAGCGAAATAGAAGTGTACAACTGTCTCTGCAAAGCTCCCCACATACCCTCCCATCTTTAGCGTGATGTCCCATTTAAATAGCTTGCCAAGGCACTCGCATCTGCTGAAGATAGCACCTTGGCCTACTATTAATACCACATTGCTTTGCTAAAGATACAGACACTACAGGGATATGATGCATTCTCAGTGGAAGGGACTAAACAGACCATGTTTTAACGGTCATGTTCAAAACTTAAACAAACGTTAAGACCATTAACTCACCTTCATCCCCGAGGAGAGCAAGGTGCCAGTATGAACTTTAGGGGCTGGAGAACGAGTGCCTTGTGCCACAGATTGTTTAGCTGAGGGACTTCCTATGGAGCAATACACACACACACACAGTAAGTCAATGACTGATGATAGCTCACTACAGTTCCTGCCATTCTTTCCATGAATATCAAGGTCACAGTGGTGCAAGGTTTTTGGCAGGTTTACTCAGTGTGGGTGTCGGGCTTGAGCACTGCAAAAGCACTGCTCGCTACATACCACATTTTAATATATTTCACTGTCGGACTGGTGAATCAGCTACAACACCCACAAGAGCCTCATCCACTTTGACGAAACATTGCTCGACACTGAACTGACACTGCTGATGTGGGAAACACATCAGACTCGGTGATGATTCTGCTCCATGATGGGGTAACATACACATGAAGCATGCGTTTGCTCAGGCTGACTTAATATCTTTGCAAATAACCAAACAGATCATAACAGAATGTGACACGAGTGTGGGGTCTCATCCGCCGAATGTGGCAATGAAACACAGCAGCTCAGTCACCATGGTAACCTTGCATACAGCAGTCACCTTGCTGACTCATCACACTTTCTGAGTGTAAAATGGGAACAAAAGAAACTTGGTGAACTAGAGACAATGGCAAAAAAGAAGGAGGAAAATATCGAAATTGAAGTTTACAGATATTGCAGTTGCAATTAGATTTATGAAATAATTTGATTCACTGTGTAAACAATTTCAAATGTGATAAAGCACTACCACACATTTAATTTCAAGAGGACAGTGGCAACTGACGCAGGTGATTAATTGATCAACCTTAAAAAGAGAGGAAAAAAGAAAAAGGGGAGCGTGGAGGATGCCATTTATCAATAGTTCTGTTATGCAGTATATTCTTCACAGCTGTATTTACTGTAAATCCTTGGAGGGCAACTATAGACTAAGAATGGCTCCCTTGGTTAGAAAAACAACACCAATTGAATTGAAGTTGTTGGGAGAATTAGCCCATACTTTCCAATTGATTTATAACATCAGAGTGAATGGTCTCAATCGCCAGTTTCAGGTCTTTTTTTTTTTTTTTTTATAACTCATGTCAGGTTTTAAAAATTATATTTCCATTTAGAGAAAAACAGACACCTGAAAAAAAACACGAGTAACATCAGTGTGACTGACAGCTGGTATTTCCCAACAGGAGCTTGGTTTCAGGTGATGTCTGTGAACTTCCGGCTAACAAACTGACTCTATGAGGGCATCTCAGTCAGTGTGTCTTGATTTTACATCCGATATCAAGTATCACTTTGAAATTGAGTGGGAAACGTGTACCTGTGGAGGCAG
This sequence comes from Solea solea, assembly GCF_958295425.1. Classification (NCBI taxonomy): domain Eukaryota; kingdom Metazoa; phylum Chordata; class Actinopteri; order Pleuronectiformes; family Soleidae; genus Solea; species Solea solea. The sequence continues at coordinate 11,078,437 of NC_081134.1, forward strand.
AGGAAGAGGAGGCCATGCTGATCACCTGGCCTGGTTTATCAACAATGATATAAGGGTTGTTGAGCACTGATGAAGAGTTCTGCTTGCTGTGGACAGGGGTGGATGTGGTGGGTGTGCGAGGCAGTGGGGAGTGGCTTGGGGTGGAGATTGGAGACCCTGTCAAATAAATTAACACAGAATAGAACTTCAAAATTCAAAAGAAAGATCATATTCAGACCATGCATCATTTAATAAGCAAATAAAATAAAAACCTTTAAATCTAATCCAGTTTATATTAGGAGTTCCCAAACTTTAGCCCAACCTTTTTCACAGCAGACATTTTGACATGAAGGGAAAACACAGGTGCTACGGGTGACATCATGGTGGCTTTGTTCACTTCCTGTACGTCAGTACATTGTCACAGAGCCAGCATTAACCCTGAAACTAAAGAAGCTAAGTGGACCTCTGCCAGCAGTGCTTTTCCTACTGCAACCTGGCAAAATATCTGCTGTGAAAAACAGTGGAGCTCATGAAATTCAAACATAAACATTCATGTATGTATTAACATTATATAAATGTGTATGAATTTGGTTTCCCAAAATTCCACTACTTTCAAACTTTTTTACCTTCATAATCACTTAGAGCCACTAGATAGTTACCTGAGACTATTTTGCAGCTCATGGTGATTGGTTGGAATGATTTTCCAGGAGACTCAGCAGGACTTGGTGGCTGTCCTTGTGGGACAATTTTACAGCTTGCTGTGATAGGCTGGAAGGCCGAGTTGCCATGGGAACCCAGGGCGATCCTGTCACTTGCTTTTGGTCGGGTTGGAGTGCGCTCACCAGCAGTAAGGCCTGAGCTATGTCCCCCTGCATGTCTCCCCATCTCTGCTTTGATGAAACCTGGGAGGGAGAAATATAAGAGTTTATATCACTTTTATTCTCAAATAGATCAACCAGTGAGGGTCATAGAAATTAATATTTCAGATTAAAAGCAGATGAGTTGCACGTGGGCTCATAATTCATTATGGATGAGGAAAATATTGCTTAAATAATAAATTGGTAGAAATATGTGGGGTTGAGTCTCTATATTAAAAGGAATAAATGGTACAGGTGATAATTAAATTGTTCATGCAATAACGGGCGTTGTCAGAGCCAATCTGCACTTCACTAATTCAAAATCAAAGTCCTGTGGTGTTAAAATGTGCCTACACACCACAAGTCCCCATAAACTGATTCACTGGTTCTGAGTGAGGACTCAGCTTATCTTGAAGATATAATCAAATAAATGTGGTTTCTCACCAAATGTCTGTATGCCTTGAAGCCAAACAAATACATGAACATTTTCCCCTCTACATAGCCAAGATGCAGACCAAATTTTTAAAACATTTTAAACCCCAATTGTTCACGTTTGAACTGAACTGTTAATGATATACCTTTATCTAGAACGACATCATGCGACATGGGCGAAGTGGAGGGTCCATAACTTTGGGCCAGGTAGGTAGGGCTGGCTGCTCTGTGAGTCACCTTGGATGAAGTGGACTGAGGGATAAAGTCTTCCCCAAGAGAGTCCCTGTGGAGCTCCACATCAACCACCTGGAACAAAAAAACAGCTCATCGTCAGATTAAAGCACTGAAACAAGTCATTGCAGAAACAGAGTGAAAATGTATAACTTACAGTTTCTGCTCCCAAGGTCTGTAACCCAGTGTATGTTCTGTCCAACTGTAGGAAAATAAAAAGACAAAAACAAAAACTTTTAAGGCTGTTGAGGTTACAAAGTAAACTATGCTATTACACCTAACATGTACAAAGTCCTATAAATTGTAAAAGCTTCAAGATAATAACCAGCAATTTATATTCCATTTTATAATTTAGTTGTTCTGCACAATACACCTGTAATAATGCACTTATTTTTCCACCATCTCTAAACTAAATCTCATATTTTTGGTGACAAATTGCATTCAGAAAAATACCGTATTTCAGTCTGAAGAAGACAACTAATTGAGTGATGATGTGGTCTGACCTTTAACTGATGGATGATGTCAATGCGTTTGTTGCGAGGGTCTTTGAAGTGGATTTGGATCCTCACAGGAAACTCACCCCAACCACGACGTGTCAAATGAAAGGGAGGCTCACTGAGAACAGACATGTTCAAAAGGCCTCATGAAATGTCATTAAAATACACCTCAGGACTCGAGACGAGAGAACAAATTACAACGAGTTTGTGAAGAAAACCAAGCTCTCACTCTGATGTCTGATTTCCTCACAAAACAGACCCTAATCTGACAAGGATGTGTGAATAGATGCATGTTATACATTCAATTCAATTTATTTGTAGAGTGCCACATCACAACACAACAAACGTTATCTCAAGGCACTGTACATAGTAAGACAAAAACCTTTACAACATTTTATAGAGAGAAGAGAAACCCAACAGTTCACACAATGAGTAGAGAGAGAAAAACACTCCCTTTTAACAGGAAGAAATCACTGTCGGAACCAGACATGTATAGGGTAAACATCTATTAAGTTTACCCTATACATGATACAAGGCATTGGTTTATCCTTTCATTCATCTCATCTTCATTCAGACTATTATCACAGAGCTTCATTGCTGTAGAGCGGCTGCTACGGCAACATGAACGCATTGTCAGCTGAAACTACTGGGAGGCTACAGTTCAGGATAAGACTTGCTGACTGATGAAACCATCAGCAATCTTGCATCCATTGCCAGATTTGGGGAGTAGAAACTCAATATTTCAACTAAAGAACGCAAAGATTCAAGAGTTCCACTCACAATAACATGCTGAAATTATATACACAGACTTCAACGCTTTAAGCAGCAACAAGGACTCAAAGGCACATGTTTTTTCAACAAAATGACACTGTGTGTATGATTTAGGCGTGTCCACTATTAGTCATGTTGATGTCGACTTCTATTCTGAGTCACTGTGTACTAAATGACGCTACGGACTCCACCTAATAACATGCGTGTATAATTGCCGAAAGGTTTTAGCCAAGTCTTAGCCACTGACTCTTTACTTTCAGCTGTGGGGTTTTGTCTCAAAGATCAGAATTGTTAAATATCCACAGGGGGGCAGTATATCTGAGGATAAAAGAATGTGCTAGCAGTCAGGAGATAGCTGAAGTGGTTATTTAAAGTTGTCCTGAATTAATAATCAGGAGATAATGAAGTAAGACCGTTCCACATTAGCAATTATCTAAATTTAATTCCTTACTTCCTAAAGACTGTGTGGCAACAGGAGGGGGAACTACTAACCGAGAATAATAAATATAGTAAGGAGTAAACATTGTGTAAATGAGTAACCATGACAAATCTTAGAGGAACAAGTTTGTCTGCGTGTGTGTCTACCTATTGTTGTTGCCTGAGGTTACCTTATAAAGCAGCACCCAGTGCTAATATTTACCACAAGAGTGGAGCCCTGCCTATCTCAGAACAAGTGTGCATGACTAAGAAGTGCTTATTGCTTGCTTCCTTGCGTGTCTAAGATGTTAGAAAAATAGACTGGAACAAACCTGACTTCCACCAGGTCATTGGGTTTGTAGCTTGGATGCAAGAAGAACCAGACTTTCTTTACAAAGTGGTCTATGCTGGGTTCCCTCCTGGATCCTCTGACATACACCATCCACTTATGGGTAGACTGGTCATTCTCTTCCCGCTTATCAGGGGGAATGTATCTGAGGGATAAGGACAAAAAAAGACATTCATTCAACTGGAGTAAAACGACTTGCCTCATTGGACACAAGATATAATTAACTAAAAACTCATCTAATTTATCTTCCAGAGTAAATGAGTAGAGTATAACTGTACTGTGAAATGTAAGTCTCACATCTAAACCTCAGAGACATTAAGTGTACACAAAATGGGCCCCATCAATCAGGTTAGAGTTATAGAAACAGTATCTATTTTGTGTTTTATGTAATTTTAACTTCATGTACTACCAGAGAATGCACACCTATGCTAAGCTCGCTCCTATTTCTGTGACTGGATCACCATCAAAATCTAATAATTTCTTCTCTGGGCAATAACATACATCCCCAGAAAAATGTGATCAAAATCTATCCTTTACTTCTTTAAGTTATGCTGTCCAAAGCTTGTCCAAAAACGTAACTTACATGCCAGAGATAATAACACCTCCATTAAAACTACATGGCAAACGCTAACACTAAGGACTTATAACTCAGTTGAAAGGTTTCATTAACATAAATTTATGATAATTCAAAGTATCAACAGGCTACTAAAGATAATAATTTAAGTGAATGGCTCATGTAATTAGAAAGACCTGTGCTACAACATACTAAGACTGAGAGATGACAGAGTGAGTAAAACCTATTTGTAGTTTGGTTACGTACTTGGATACATTCCCCACTACGATTGTCTTCTTTGCATACAGTCTAGAAGCTTCGTCTCCAGTTGAGTGGTAAGTCACCCTCTGATCTGCTCCCACAGATGATGGCACACCAAAAGTGTCCTTCAAGAATCAAGAATATAGCAAGTTAAATCAGAGGTTAAAAAATACCAGAGTAATAATGACAACAACTTCTTCATTTATCAAATAACCAAAATGCTTGTCATCAGCTGAACTCACTTTGCCTGTATTACGTCCAGGTCTGCGCTCCTGCTTGCTGCTATCCTCTCTCCATGCTCCCTCTACATCCCTCTCAGATCCTTCTCCTTGCTGTGACAGGGACTCAGACTCTGACTGGGCCAAAGAAGGAGTCTCAGAACCCTGGTTGAGAGGGGAAGAGGAACGGGATGGGGACTCCAGGAAACGACGGATGGCTGGATGGTTCAGCACTGCAGGGTCACTCTTAGAACCATGCTAAGACACAGGAGACACAGTGCTGGTTGGTTACTGAGCCTGAAGGTTAGTTATCAGCCAAGTATGAATATAAAGAACCCCAGGTTTAGGAAGTTTACCTCTGTGAGCTTTGTCATCCCAGCATTGGCATAGTAATTGGCAACTATGCAAGCCCTAAGCTTGTCCATCATCCTCCTGGCTTCATTGAGTCGCTGCAAATCAGTAAAACATAATTTCTTCTTCTTGTATCAACTCAATTTCAATTATGTGTTATTGACACAAGTAAAATGTTTTGTGTGTGACAATGCACTGTATCCTCCAGATACCTGACTGATGACATCTATCTCGTGTTCTTTGCTCTTCATCTCCAAAGAAAACTGCTCTCTGATGATGGTGTCAATCTTCTGTACTGCTGCCTCCCTAGCTGTTAGTACAGATGGACAGTGGGTAAACAACAATTTGTAGTAATGAGTGTTTGCTATCACAGCATGTAAATGCATGTGTACTGTCTCAGAGTTTAAAGCACGAACTTAACTTACCATTATGTTCAACGGCTTTGTTTCTCTTGCTATTTTGGACAAGAGAAATGTCCTCATAGTCAGGATCGATGCCTTCAATTTTCCTTTTAACTCCAGACATGTCTGCCTGTAAAATAAATGTACTTTTTTATGGAAACCTTTGACCAGCTTTGATTATAGTTGGAGTTAACCGGCCAGCACAGGCTGTCAGGTTTCAGCTTGCCCACTGCTAACTTTAGCCTCACCTAGCTATCCAGTGATGCTAGCAGGCAATCTACGACCTAGCATGTGGCTTCCAATAGTTAACCTGTGATTTTTAAAAGACACTTTGCAAGTGAGCTACATGACCTAAAACAGTAAACATGCCGCTATGTTTCACATTGTTATCGTTAGAAAACAATCCGTGCCTAACGCCCACGAAGCCGGCAAACGGGGACATTTAGCAACCGCTACCCTTGTTTGCTAACTTAGCTAGCGCTAGCACACATTTGTACACACAGATTCAATTGGTTCAAAATGCAGACTTACGGGGCTACTCTGTACAGTGGAGCAACGTTTCTTTGTGAGGCGTGTGTTTTAATTCAATGAGGGCATATCCCCTGCAGTATGCAGCACCAACTTTACACACTAATGTTTGATAAATTGCTAAATCTCGAGGTGGACAGGTGGGCTAAATGGTGGAGCGTTAGCTTTGCACTTTAGCTGAATGGCCACCAGGGGCTGCTATTCTACAAACCCTCTGGTGTTGGAACCCAGAAGTCACTTCATTTTGTGTTACCTGTCGGGTGATGATGAAAAATAATGGTGACGATATGACATCAACCCATTGCAAATGGAACTATAATTAACCATAATTTTAATCTACTGTGCATGGCCTAATGGAGTTGAGTGATGAGTGGACATCCTTGGAGCAATAATGATTATGGCAGAATTGTGAATGCAGTGACAACACACATAACAGTCCACGCCTTTTAAGTATGGGTAGTAGCAATGACTACAGTCGTACCACTAAAAATGTTGCTAGGGTTAGGTTAAAGCACTGTCAGGGAATACCATAAACACATAGTAAACACAGACTTGTCAACATGTGGGATCCATTTTACACACCTTGTCATTATTGAGTTTTCTTGCAGCTGTCCAGCTCAGTCATCGCCACTCATACCCCTTAGAAGTAACATAGTAAATGGTTTGTTATGCCCACAATCAAAAGGTTAAAAGGTTTTTGAAGTCTGTTTTAATTCCTATTTTTGTTTTCAAGTTTTTTTTTCTATGAATATGCTTTCAAAAGTGGGTTAATTTACAAGTTCAGTTTTATCTGACTTTTATATGAACCACCACCACATGTCTATTGAGCTGTATTGATGTATGCTGTCATATGAATGATATACAAAGTTTTCTGGTATGTGTTCTTGCGACATTGTTTTTGCATTAGCATAGAGACACTGAGTCCCCAAGAATCAGAGAGGAATGTTTGTGGGTTTGGTTAAACTAAATCATAACATGAAGTGTACAATACAAATAAGAACATCAGACACAACAAATGGGCATCATGAGTGTTTATTGCACCACAAGCGGCCCCAGCTTAAAATAGTGTGATGGCTTTCTTGTCAAACACAAACTCAACCAGACTGATTGGTCCCCTTGATTCTATGACAACAATTGAAGTACTTAAATGAAGTGTAATGCTATCTATTTATCTATCCATGGTTTCATTGTGAAATTATTTTTTTAAGATGACAGGACATAAATGTTGGTAAAGAAAGAAAAACTTTATTATTTCTCTTACAGAAGTCAACCATTACATTTTAGCATACTGCAGTAAACAAAAAAACAACGAAAAGATGGCATTAAAACATCACACCATACACACAATAACGATCGAATTGAATTCCCACATTTTTATGAAGGCACTTGCTGGATATAACAGGTTAAAGCCACCTTCTTGCATGCACAAACTGACATTTTTCCAACAGTCACCTTTGGGGAAAAAATCAAATCCACTTTGGGTTAAAATCAACTTTTAACACTTCCGTTCCGTTTAGACATGCCATTTGCATGTGGGTGTCAAAATACCTCAGCAACAAACAGTCCCACAAATCACCACAGCAACCAAATGAGAAAAAATAAAAATCAATACACTGGAATAATCTTATCAAAAGCAAACATTTTGAGTTTCCACACAATGAATAATGATCATCATTCATGTCACACTCTCTGCATCAAATATTCACAGACACACACACACACACTCAAATTCTCACTATTTATCCAATAACAAGATTTTTTGGCCCTCAGCCTCCTCTTGCTGGCCTCCTGAGTAAACCTAAGTATGTCACTGTAAAGGAGTGTAGGTGGGCCTGGGGTGATTTCTTTGAAACATGTACTACTGCTAAATACCTGACACTGAACTCGTCTTTCTAAGAAAATGCCTGGAGGATGGATTAAACCGAAATCTCCCACCACCCCATGTTTGTCTTTGTGATTGACACACAACCCCCCCTTTACACACTCACATGACATGTTAAACATTTCTCACTCATGCAATTTCTGTCATACTTATAGGGTTGCTCTCTTTACACCTCAAGCTTGTTTTATTTTTCTATGCTAAAGTAACGCAAAGCATTGCTTCCTCTCCTAATGTAAAAAAAATCTGAATAAGTGTGATGGGTCAATGACTTCTTACAGGAAGAATGGATACAATTTAATTTCCTCTCCGCATTGGGAAAGTGAGTCTGTAAGAAGTTTTGAACTTAAAATCAGTGACTAAAACTGCCACCATTCACAGCACTTTCAAGAGTGATGCTGAAACGCACTTCAATTAAAGAGACTTAAAACAAAAGCTTTTGCTATTGTGTGTTTATATCACTGACAATGTGTCCAATTGCTTAATATTAAAGCTATATCAAGAGTTGGCCAACAGGAGGAGCTGACAGGCCCCCTCTCTTATGTCACATGAAAGCAAAGAACATTTACTGATACAGTAAAAAAAAAAAAAAAATGATCAACGTTATATATTTTAACAGTATTCTGTCAAAGTGCACAATTGGGGTTCTAAGTTACAGAAAAAGGCCAATATATGACAAAAAAGAGACACATTTAAATACAGGTTAAACAAAGAAACTAGTAATAATAATAATAATACAAACACAATTATATTCACAGCAATATCTCTGTAGTCTATCAAACCAAATGTAGTAAAAGGGGACTTTTACTGACCATAAGCTACATCCAAACTCCATGTCACTCAGAATGTGAGGTATAGCACTGCTACACACACCAACTGCTGACTGTTCAACACATCAACACAAACACACCTGGAGGTATCTATGGTTCCCCCCCACCCCTGGATTACATGTAAGTGCACAGGTGAGGTGCCAGCATCAGCATGAGGAGTTCTGTTCACGGACACTAGCCGCTTTGTAATGCTTATGCTGGAACTCCATGACAAACCTCCGTGGCTCCAACACATTCAAAACGAGTCATAAAAGTCACATACATACATACAAACATGCACGCATACACGCCAAAGATGCATGCCACTTATTCAGAGCAGTCTTCGAATTTGATCTACAAAGGCTTCTCACGTCTACAAAACCATACACAAGCCCAGTACACCAATCAATTGATATGAAGTAAACACACTAAAGCTACGGGTAGTAATACAACAAAAATCAAAATATAAAAAAACATGTATAACTTACAAAACAAGAAAAATAACAGTAATGAGTGAATGAATTAAGAATAATTATAAAAAATAAAGCTATAATATAGATCAGTAAATGTGAGATGTGACACAGCTGGAGCAGGGAAAAGGGAAACACACTGGAAGTGAAACTAGGTGGCACATGCAGGGATGTGAGCGATAAACGGAAACAAGAGGGCAGTGATAAAAGTGGCCCTGTTCCAATATTTTTGCACAACCTCCGCAATTTCTCTCTTTTAACTCTATGTAAGAGCAAATTGTATTCATGATGACTGATATACCGTGGGCGAGCAGCTGGCTGACTGTTAATCACGTTTTTAGATCAAGGAGAAGATCTGTAATTGGAGGACAGTGTTTTGTTTTTTTTCTTAGTGCTGTGCTGAACTCCAATGACTGTACACATAAGTATCTGTATTGAAGGTTCAAGGTCATATTTCTGGTCTGGCTGGCTGATCATCTTTCAGCCAAAAACCAAATCATGTACTTTTTCCTTCGACCCGCAGATTACTCTTGGCTTTGTGTAGATACTTTTTTGTTATTGTTTATCAGCACAATCTGTGATACTCAGTTCACATCAGATCTCAGGGGGACGTTACTTTGCACAGTAATCAAAGCACAAGGAAGTTGATTGTCAATCATCCATAACCAGTATCACAGTAAAAACAATACTGTTGCTAATCTTAACTCTTTTCTTTGGAATTATTTTTAAAAATGTAAACGGTTACTGTGGGGAACATCCGTGTTCCAAGAAGAGAAGATCACCATCTTCTACACTAGGCATTGTTTGTTTTCTTTGAAGACGTGAACAAATATTTCAGCTTATGAGGGAGAACATTCTGAACAAACATTTACTTATATTGAGTACTGTTGACTGAATTTTCCACCATATACCAAGGACCCTTTCAGCCAATCAAGGCTCAGGTTGTAATCAAAAGACCTATGGACTACATGAGGTCCCATGATGTAAATAGATAAGGACTATGTAAAAAGCTAATGCAAGTACATGGACCTCTGGTTTAAGATATTTTAAATATATTTAATCTGATTGATAAGATTTATAATTTCCAGTTTTCTTTGTATCCATTATATGTGACACACAACTCACCAACCTTGTGCAGTTATTACTAATGCAAAACAGATCTGCCATGCAATCTTACCTTATCTTATGTTAGACCACTTTCATAGAAGGTCAACAACTATGGTGCAGTTAACAGTTAAAGATTCACAACAACGCACTGAATGTTGCTACATGATGCTGTGGGGAAAAATAAATGCCTGGTCTAGATAAGACTGTACTTTTGTTTGTGTTGTAATGGAGTGAAAGTGAAAAGCTTAATTTACAAAGAAATAAAGGTATAAAGATTTATATCTGTGTGTGTGTGTCTTTGTGCTTGTTTATAATCAGGGCCTATTATACTTGTCGTTGTAGCGGTGGATGGTGACGCAGCCATGATAAGAGATGGGCCGTGGCATGGCTGCCACTCCTGTGATGATGCCTGTTGCTGGGTCGTAGCACAGGATGGTGTCTGTGGCTTCACCACTTTCCCCTCTGCCGCCGAGGATGAAGATCTTACCATTGCACACCGACATGCCACAGCTCTCCTGCACGTAGAGAATAGAGGTTACAGCTAGTCTGACAATTAGAAGTCAGATCCCACTGTATTTGCATTTACGTTATTACCTGTCTGTTAAAAGTGTGAACCACATGTATCCAGTAGTCCTCCACGGGGTCATAGCAGAATATGGATTTGGTGAGACCACCGCAAACATAGATCAGGTTGTTGAGGGACACTGCTGTGATACAGCGCTTGGCGATGGGGATGTTGGCCCGTAGTAACCAGGTATTTGTCTCTGGATCATAGCACTGAACCTGTAATATACAGTTATACAAAGTTAGATGTGTTACCATGTGATGAGAGGAGTTGTTGGGTCGAACATTTGAAGCTTGCGAGAACATGGGAGAGACAACTATTTCTATGTAAACCACGTCACACAGTAAGAATTTTTGAAATAGCTTCTTTAAAAGTCTTTTATATCTGACCACAGATAATATGAAAAACAACATAAGATCCCTCTTCACCAGATCTGATGAATATCAATAAAAATGTCCTTGATAGTAGACTTCAAAAGAAAAAGAAGCTCAAAGGAACCCGAGCCATCATGAACTCTAGTCTCTTTAGGCCACATTACGGCAGTCATGCAGTCAGAGAAAGCTTTATCAGACTGCCTCTCTACCTATAGATGTGTAGTTTCTAGTTTAACCAGACACAAATATTCCATCTATACCACAGTGGAGAAAAAAAATGTTTGTAATAAGTTAGCTGTCTTACATAACATAATGAGACTATTCCAGCCTCATTCTGTTTTGACTAACTACTCTGTCATGCTCTCATCTCTCTGGTTATCTGATCACATTTTTTAAAGTGGTAGAGGTGACAAAATCTTTAACTTAATCAAAAATACATTACATTGCTGGGTGTTTGGAAGACCTGCTATATGAAGCAAAAAGGTAGACAACAAACAAAAAACTTCTAAGCGCAGCCTATTTTAAATACATGTGTGTGGATTTGTTTCTCAGACAACACTGTGATTTGTCTACTTTGGTGTTTTCTCACATCACTCGTGTCTTTAAGGTGTAATAACTGAGGCAAAAAAGACACATCACATGTGCTTAAGTGTGTGGTTGAGCAAGTGCACATCTGTTTCTCACCTTGTCTGAACAAGTTTCATCATCAGGGCCTCCTCCAATAACAAAGAGCTTGCCGGCACAGCTGGCAACAGCAGGAGAGCTGACGGCCTCTTTCATTGGTGCCACCTCTGTCCAGCGGTTGGAGAAGGAGTCGTAACACTCCACGCTGCTCAGACGGCTCTGGCCATCATAGCCACCCACGGCATAGACCTGAGGGCAGACACATAAAACATACATTTAAATTAGAAGAGTTGCAATTCCCAGATTGGACCATAGGACGTCGGTTGGTGTGATACAACCTTTTTACATGGTCAGTGGCTTACAACAGCAATTGATACAAGAAAGAGCTTTGTATTCCAGCTTACCAGGTTATGAATACAACAGCTTCTACGTCAGCACTTGAAAACCAGTCTGTCAGGTACAGTTAAAAGATGACATACTGTTCCCCAACAACCACCATTATTCCTTCAGTCCTCCTTGCACTTTACATCCGTAAACACTGCCAGCAGGTACTGCTGCATTTGCATATCTTGAACTTCATCACTACTCCAACTGTATTTAACTGTCAGTTCAATTTTACTACAGCAATAAACCATTCTAAAATTCATGCCCCAAAGAAGTGTGTTGACATACGACAGGAACGGGGAAAAGAAAAAAAAGTATGTTAAAAGGTTAAGGGTTGCTGAAATACTGCCATTTCGTTAACAACATACCACAAACATTTTCGAGCATTTTCTGCAAACAATGAGAGAAAGAGAGAAAGACAGGGAGGTGGAGGACAATAAAGCAGAACAAAAAGACAGAAGTGGTTGTGGTTGTTTGCATTCAACACCCAGGCTTTGTGATAGCACTTATGCTTTTTTAAACCGGAAAAAAAACCCTTCATGAAATTGTTGAGGCTTTCTCTGTAGTTCCAGTTATGTTAATATAATTTTATAATAATGAGCACAAAATCAAGTGCTGAGAAATATTTTTTAAATATATTCCGATTCAGCCATGTCACAGCACACATGGATCACTTATTTTGAACAACATTGTTGTTTCCAAAGTACATCAGAGAGTCATAAAAACATGTCAAACTGAAGACTTTTTTTTTTTCTTTTTTTGTCTTATACCTAAAAGAATACAAGTGTCAGTGTGCTTTGTGGAATATACTACGTGCACATGAGAAAATATTCTTCTGCATTCTTCTTCATATATTGAGAACTGGCTCTTCAATGCGCTGAGGATATCCAGACACTGGCTTGTTTGAATACACTAATGGGGGTTGGGGGCGCATGATGGCAGTTTTCTTCTCTTCCTCACTGCTCTGCACTGCTCTGCACTCACACATGTGATTTCAATACACCATGAACGTGTTGAATATACAATAAAGGGACATTTCACACAAGAGTGATGGTGGTAGCACATATTCTATAACCACTTCAGCTACGTGGCTATCACATAAACACTAAATCAAATGTGATTTGTGGCTCTCTGTGGTTTGAAACTTAACAAGTACATTCTGTACATTAATACTGACATTGGCTGAATGATTAACAGTGTCCTTAACGACCTGACACCAGAGCAGTGGAGAAGAAGGAGAGCTGATAATCACCAACACATCCATCCAACTAACTAACTAACTAACTAATTAACTGACTAACTAACTAGGCCAAGAGGTAAGAGGAGGTTACTGCTAAGAAAACAACAGCTGAGTGACTTCAGGGGCAAAAACAACACAAGAGTGAGAGAGAGAAAAAAAGAGAGAGCAAGAGAGCGAGAGAGAGAGAGAGAGAGAAAGAGTGTGAGAGAGAGAGAGACATTATGATAGATGAGAACAGTCGTCACCATGTGCAGCCATAACAGGGAGAGGAAAACATGTCGTGACCTATTTTTTCCTTATACTCCATGGAAACAAGACCAGTCTGACAGAACGTCACAGAGTGTAGGACCCTGAGAAAGTATGTGCATGTATGTTCTTATGCTTATACACTTATTATTACTACTAATACTATACTTTTGAGAATTGAATGGGGCTAGGAGTAAATTAAAAAACTACAGTTTTACACTACAGTAAAACAAATACAAGCGTGCATGCATACATGCCCGTTTCACAGGCTTGTTTACCACACACTTGATAATGAGGCAAAAGAGCTCCTATGAAATTCTTCAGAAATGGCAGACTGAATGAGGAAATGACAGGTTAGAAATCCAGTGGGAGGAAGGGCACTGATTTTTTTCGTTGGAAAACGACATTAAAGCCTAAGGAGACACTGTAGATTACAGACATATATTTTCTAGAGTGAAACCAATTTAAGGAAAATTCAGTGGAAAGAAAAAAACAAAAGAGAAGAAATTAAATACCACAGACAACAGAGTTCAAAACAAAAGAAGAGATTGTGTAAGGAGGACGAAAGACAAACAAAACCACATGTGGTTGGATACAAGAGCATATGAAGGGTCAACTTGAAATGGTGTAACAACTGTACAGTGCTTATATAAGAAGAATCAGAAGTTTGCTGACTGGTTCTGGCACTCACTGGTAGCTCCAGCATTGCAGGACTTGGACTTGAAAAAAGAAATGAAATACTATATTCATTAAATAACTGATCTAAAACATCTACTGTGCCTTCTTATTTCATCAACAAATCATTTTTACATAAAAGTCGAGCTAACTACAGCTCATGCACTTCAAACTTGGCTCCTTATAAGCTGATGATGAATGACAGCCATATCAGTCATGACTCACTTTGGAGTTAATTACTGACTTTTATAGTTCCAGTGTGACTGTCCAGCTGATTTCCTCGCTGTTGTGGAAGAATAGTGGCTAGTGTAATTGTACATGTTTGTTGTTTCTGTGGCAAGGCAACAAACGATCACGGGTGTTTTGAAGTTGTGGGAAATACTGTTAGGACTGGCTTCAAGCAGATACCCAAAAATTAAAACTAGTTTAGCAGATGATAAGATCTTTCTGATCATGTGAATAAAGCATTATCGTAGCCCACAGATTATCAAAAATACTGCTTAAGTCAAGAGAGTTGTTAGTATGGTTGCTCCTCTTTTACGCAACCCTAATAACAGATAATTACAGTTCAGAAACTTTTCATGAACACTCTCTTGTATTAACAGTGGCCAACATCTACATTGTATTATATGACTTACTTACTTCTATCTCTTGTTTGTACCCAAATGTTTAAATGCACTTATTGTAAGTCGCTTTGGATAAAAGCGTCTGCCAAATGACATTTAATGTTATGTAATGATGGTATTTACAATTATATATCCTGTAAAAGAAAGTTCTGTATGACAGACCTGACTATCTGGTTTACACAACAGTATGTTAACTATAACTATATTGATATTGTTATTTAATGTATTTCTTTCCCATAAATAAAATCTAGCATTCCATTAGACCTCATACTGTACACATTTATGCAAATCCAGTGAATGTTTACTGGCTTATCAGGAGTTTGCATCACTATGTATGGTCACTTCAGGCTAATGTGATTGAAGAGAGACACATGCAGCATGATACAGCCATGTAGACTAAGCCAGTTCTTAACTTAGAAAGTGTGAGGTGCTGGCACAGATCCATTAGACTCCCACTGCCCTCAAACAAGAATTTCCACCTGGTCCTGTGCTACAAACTGTAAATAGTAACAGCTCAAAAGGATAAGCAATGATCAAGGATTGATGACGGCTCAAATTTCATAAACATACTAGTGTCAGATCTCTGTGTACAGTTACTGCACACAGAGGCACCTGAGGACAGATACTGTATATGACTGGAATGCATATAAATAAAGAAAATGCAAACTTCCTTATTTTTGTTGAATCAGCTCCAGGATGAGCTAGCACCAGTGGTTTACAAACCTCTGAGCCACAAGAGAACCACGCAAAAAATAATATGCTATTCTTTGTCAAAAACATTGCAGAGGATCAATGATAAGCAGAACGCAGTGTTACTGGAGTTCTGCCACTGCCGAGACCAGACTAGACTAAATTGAAACAATCACAAAGTGAGCACAGCCTTTGGTATGTTTAAAACCAAATTCCTTCATGTCTGCAGGTAAGACGGCATGAGTAGCAGTGACATGAGACATAATGTCAAAGACATGACTCAGCAGTAAAACAAAAAAAAACCCTTTCAAACAGGAGATTCCAACAGATTTTCTTCTATACGTTCCCTTCTGTACTGATACCAAGTTAACACCAGGTAATAACAGAGTATGACACTCTGCATTGTTCTAATATTACACAGAAGCACCCCTGACTAAAATATTTAGAGAATGAAACTGGATTCTAATCTGTGTGATAAAGGGTTATTTGGAACAGAGCGTGTACAGAAGGTCACATGACTGCACACGACTTCAAGTAAGTTAAGGAAAGGCTGAGGCGACATCCACATTACATTAGGTTTTTAACTGAAAACCTATACCTTGACTAAGACGACGACGACAAAAAAAAAAAAATAATAATATATATATATATATCGCACTTATGACTAGCACTTCATAGTTTGGCTTACTTGAAGCTCTTACTTACTTCTAGATCTTATTTGTACCCAAATGTTTAAATGCACTTATTGTAAGTCGCTTTGGATAAAAGCGTCTGCTAAATGACATGTAATGTAATGAGAACAGAGTTTGGAAACACTGCTGGGTCAGGGTTTGAAAACTCCAGAGCGACATTTCAAGGTGGATGGGTAGTTATTATTATGCAGTAGCCCATTGCGGTTACATATTTTATGATCTCACCATTCAAATGAATGTAAGTCATCTTCCTTTCATCAGGTAGATAATGCAAAACTTTCCACAAAGTCAAACATGATTACTTGTCGGTACTTTTCACACAGGGCAAAAAAATTTGTGATGCAGCTGTTTAGTGGTATGATGACACTATTAATGTGCGAAATCTGACACTGAATTATTAATCAGTTCCTATATTAGAGGCATCTATAATAAGCAAGGCTCGATCTCACTCTCTCCTCACCTTGCCTAGTAGGACACCCATCTTGTGTCTCCATCGGCCTTTGTTCAGAGAAGCCACTCTGATCCACAAATTGAGCTGTGAGTTGTACATCCAAACATCTCTGCTGTTGATACGACCACCTGAAAACACCAAAGGACAAAAAAAAATCATTATTTGAGGCTCACACATTGAACCATGCTTCACGATGTCTGCACAACCATTAAATGCAACTACAGATTAAAGTGGAACGTAACAGCTTCAACAGTCATTGTGATGGGTAAACAGCGGACCAACTTTTTTCAAATGGCGAGAATAAAATATAAAAAAACAGGATGCAGAATGTAAATGCTGGTTTGTTTTTGGTGGTTGGTTGGCTGTTCCTCCATCTGCATGGACAGGGCTCCATGGATCAGTTGAAAACAAATGCACATGGCCAGGAGAGGGGAAGGGAGGGGGGAACGTCAATGGTGAGTTTTTACGACAGTGAGGATAAAGCAGTAGACACAAGGGGGAGCTCCATAGACCTTAAAACAGACTTGAGTTTGCTGGATAGTTTTTATGAACCAGTCCCCAGTGAGTCAGGATCTACACATACACCCCCTTTCCACAAGTATTTGCATTAACTATCTATTCATCAAAATTTTTATTTAAATAAATAATACTGGTTTTGTTATTGTGATCAGTGCAGCCAGTAATTCAATTTAATATGAATCCATAATGTCTGATGATCTGATTTCTTACATACAGTGCCTTCAACCTTCTTCATTTATGGCCAAATCAGGATATTTTGTCAGTTTACAGAGCTACAGTGCCTTTACAGCTGAAAGACTCATCTGTTGTCTCTGAACAAATATGCATTCTGAAAGGTTTTAGGAAGAACAAAAACCAGTCACCCGACCAGGATACTGAGACAGGTAACCTAGACACATTTTTAACAAGAAATGACACATGTCCCCTCGCCCCCCTCGCTCTCTCAATAAATCTCCCACAAAGGTCACTTAACACACACCTGTCTATTCATTCTGTACAGACAGACAAACAAGAGATCCTTCAAAATATGACAAAAGAATTTACCTCTGAAATGGAAAGATTAGATAAAATGTAGGTTAACTCTGTCCATAGAACAATATTTAGGTGAGCAGTTTACTTGGCTCTATGAATTAGCAGTGATGTAAAAACCTTTTTTTAACAATAATTTCTGAAGTGGTATATCATGGGAGGAAAACCAATACAACATGTTATTTCACACAATCACTTTAAATTGATCAAAAAACTGTGACATCTGTCAACAAAATACAACTAAGATCCCAACTAAGAAAACAAAAATAATGTTTAATCATTTACTCTTTGTTGTGGTAGTGACTGTACAAAGCATATGGGGCGGCTCTGCGGAGCAATGAAAGGCATAAAGACAATCTGCCAGTGTAAATAAAGGTGTCTAGACCTCCTCTTAATTCACATGCATACAAAGGAAGAGTTGTACAATGGCTGGCAGAAAGGTTAGATAGGTGGGGACATTGATTTTGTTTTGTTTTTGAGCATATAATTAATGTTCATGAAGGTAATTAATTTTTCAATTTAAATTATACAGTAGAACGCAGATGAAAAAGAGCACAAGAAGGAAGTCAGCTGCAGCATGTGTTTGCTCAATAACTGCGGGAAGGTGAGAGAGCCAGACAGTCTGCTTCCATTGAGGCGTCTGTTTTTCAAGATTTGCATAACGGAAACACACTGGTGGGTGGATGAGCTATTTCAAAAAGATTAAGACACCCCTCAGAGAGAGGATTTTGCTTTCATTAAAAGCTTTGGTTTGTCCTAACAGCTCAGATAGGGAGGACCAAAGATGCTAATCACTATGTTTTAATAATAACGAGCATTGAAAGACTTGTGTGACAGCTTTCTGAACGCTACACATCGACTATTGTCGCATGCACTTTTATTGGAAATGCTAAGGATCTGGGTCCCTCTTGTGTGTTCTTGTGAACAAATATGTCTTTAGTGTGTATTTGAATACAGAGCAGATGGGGCCAGATCCAATTGCACGTTTGGTCACAGGAGACACCCAGGACACATGTTAATGCCAGGTATGAACAATTGTACTTCACGCTGTCCGCTGACAGATGGTAATACTAGGTCTGACTGAACAGGGCCTATAATAGATGTCACCGTACTTGTGACTACCATAGGCACAATTCTGTGACAAAAACACATGTGTTTCACTATTCACATAGCTAATAACAATTGATCCAAATGTATGTTCTTTCCTTTAGTGGAGTAAAGTTTAAAGAGACATTTATTTCATGTGGCTAAATTGGATGAAACATATTGTACTTTGCGAGATTAGATCATAACTGATGTCTTGAGGATTGTAATCTAAAGTACTCCTAGATTCAAAACATTTCTGTGTTAATCCAGTGTTCACACTCATGAGAAAGTGGCTCTTTACAATGCTATGGATGAAAAACAGCAGTGGCCAGAGACACAGACTCAGGACAGAAAGGCCTAAGAAACCTTGTATACCCAACTGGGCCACATCCTATTTCAAACCACAGCTAAGTGCAGCTGTGCTGGAGGCTGGAGGACCTCCAAAGTATTTGCACCAGGTCCCATCGTGAGGACAGGAAGACAGACCGATAGACAGACTGGAGGCATATGTAGGAATGCATTCAAGAAAAGACAAGAAAAATTCAGTTGAGAATGATGAGGGATTAAACGTATCAATGAGACACCAAAACAAATAAGGATTATTGGACAATGAAGACCAAAACTCTCTATACTACCACTATTTCCCACTACTACCCTATACAATCATATAAAGAATGTATAGTGTCAGAGTGGAGGGAGGGGTATGTTGACTTTTCCAGCCAAAGCTTGAGGGTAGATTAATGGTCACACGTGATGACTTGGCACCGTGTGAGTACAAGCACTGCTCACTCTTGATGTTTTCACTCTTTGCTTTTTGTCAAGTAGAGTCTTGCAGTTCATACGCAGCATGCATGAACATGAGAAGTCCTGGCCTGTGTATTTTTCTAGGAAATAGTGATAATAATAACAAAAAGCATGCCCTCAATGCAACAACCTCCCAAAACGGCATCTTCTACACAGCACATTTTTGTTTTGTTAAAATCAGTGATGCAATATGAAAGACTGATTCAATTAAAGTATTCAGGCCCCACTTGGCCTGTGCCTTATTCAATTTAAGTATTTTCCCCTACAGGAGGATCAGGCCCCACGTGGCCTGTGTTTTGTTACAAAAGTGCTGCAGCTTTGCCATGAGGCCATGAGAGCTATGGATACCTCAGATTTACTTTTATTTTAAACCTGAACTGGCATAGTCTCAAACTGAAAAGGAGACATTAGGTCTTTGCATAAAGGGGGTCCTTGAATGCTGCTGAACATAATTATGTAAGAGACAGTGAGTCTGATGACTGCCCATGAGGATCAGCGAAGGAGCCATCAAAGGTCACTCTCTAAAATGTGCCTGAAGAGTGCATCCAGATGTCGATCTAATATTTTCCTTTAGTCCAAACTCACACAGGCCAAGAATAAAACTAACAAAGGCAAAGAGCCAGCATGGAGTTTCCTGCCACACCATCACAGATAAGACGACAAGTCAAGCACGGACACACACTGTCCACACATGTCCCTTGAGTAAATGTTTGTTTTTGGACACGAGGACATAATCTTATTATAAGGAGAAACGTGACTTTATAATACAAAAACAGTGTAACAACATAATTAGGTGTTGAGTACTTCAATATTGCAGTAAGTACAAGCCATGGGTAATATCATGCTGTTGAGTAGCTTTTGTAACAAATGTAGTGGGGCCTTACCTGACACCAGAATGTCGTTGCGGAGCGCACAGACTGCATACTCTGACTTAGTAAACTCAGGCAGTTTGGCCAGTGACTTCCACTCTCCTGTGACGGGGTCATAGCATTCAGTGTAGGGCAGGTTGAAGCCGCCCACCCTCTCACAGCCACCCACCACCACAATCACCTCTGAGTAGCCAGTTGACCTGTACAGAAGAATTAGAGTACAGGACATGGAGATAAACATATGAAGCTATTATTAAAAAGGCTATGAAGACATAAAAACACACCTGTCAACATGTCAGGGTAGAAAATTAAAATATCTTTTATCAGACCTTGCAAACAGACTTTAGTGTTTTTGCAGTGTTTAAAAAAAGAATTTAGGCAACATTTCAGAAAAATCAAAGGTGGGAGTTTGACACAGATGGGTGGCTTGATCTAAAATGGAAAAGGTAGGAAGTTAATGATAAGGTAAGCTCAAGTAAATGATATATTAGTTATGAATTTTAGGTAACAATTTTCCTGGATATTTACAACAGAGTTCGTAGATAAAGGGAAGGTTTGACTTATCTGACCTCTGTTACAACTACATACATTTTCAAAGAAAAACTCTGATTAAAAAAGAGGTCTAATTCCCACGATACCAACTCTGCTGCTCAACACATACCTAAGGCTTGACCACATTTCCTACGACCAGCTAATTAACTGCAGCTTCTTTTCTTATTGTGCCTTCCGAGTCGATTTCACTATTGTTTGTTGTTTATTTACTGAGTAAAAAATTCCATGCCTACAGTGTATACTGTACATTCACACACTCATATACAGCATTTATGTGTATAGATCGGTACATGTAGAAAGATAAACAGACAGGCAGGCAGGAAGCCAGACAGCTAGTCTAGTCAAAGATAATATGTGTGCGCACACGTGATTATTTTGACTCCTGAGGCCTCCCAAGAGAGGAGCAGCACAAGTGTAGACACAGAAAGGTAAGAACTTGGCATCTGAGTGGGAGAGGTTTTTGGCCTTCAGGGCAAACAAAAACAACAGTGTAGGTGGTGAGCATGCTCTGAACAGATCTGCCTTGATTCTCACACAAAACACAACTGAAATATGTCACGCATCCAGAATAAATAACGACTGGCACTGTTCCCATTTTAACCTTTACATCAGTTCAAACACACAAAGGCAGCTGTCCTGCAGTCTGTTGTGCAGCAGGCTACCAGATGGTGTCCTTTGTCGTTTATCGAACACGGCATTGTGTAATTCAGCGGGAAAATCTTCAAAAGATTACACTTTGAACTACACACTGTATACAGTGTAGAGTGGGATTATTGTGTTGTTCCTTTTCCATAAACTAGACATTTTAATTTGATTTGCAAAAATATTAATAAAAAAATAAAATAATATTGGTTTTCATATTGTAAAACTAATCCACCTTATGCTGCAGACCAATGTATTTATTTTGGGCTATAACCAAAACCCATATATATTAGTAAGGTGGGTTAAACTGACAAGAGTCAAGATTTGATGACCGATCCTTGCGTCACATTTTTTTTTCCCAGTCTGTGCATGAACATGCCCTGCCTCTCTCATTATAATTTCCATTTCAAAATAGGGCTACAAAAAACCCAGCTCAGTCTATGACACACTTGCCTGTTCAGCACAATAACACTCCCTCTCTCCCACTTTCATACAAACACACGACAACACTACAAGGAGAGGCACAAAGGTCATGTGCAATCCTTCATGTGACTTAAGAGCAGCATATACTATAAGCATATAATCAGACTAACAAATCATACAACATTCACAGGTCAAATACTTTGTGACAGGATCAACTAACTCTCTCTATTGTAGATAGCATCTAGGTTAGATTGTCCTCCACCAGTCATCCTCATAACTAAAAGGTCAATATTTCAGTTACCTGCGTGGACGAGTTCTGGGTGACATCATTTCATTTCCAAGCACGTGGTAGCGTCTGGCCTCGTGGAGAAGCTGATAGCACTCTGGAGCATTCTGGATGAGCTGGTCTCCCTCCACTGTCTGGACAAAATAGTTGGGGTGCAGAAGGGGCAGGCGCACATGGTGCAGCAGGGCCTTCAGCATCGGCCTCCTAAGCTCCATGCTGTGGTACACCCATCGCAATACTGCCTCAAACACTACCTCCTCTTTGCCAACAGACAGCTCATCACTGTTTATATACTCTTCCAGCTCTTCTTTGTGTAGGTCAAGGAACTCCTCATGCTGAGCCACCTCTGAGAAATTGGCCAGGGCATAACTGCGGCAACGACTGGCTAACTGCTTCAGAGAATGGGCATCTGCAAACCGTTGGATGCCCAGGCAGTTACAGGGGTCCAGCTGGTCCTCCAGGAACTTAGCACAGGCATCTCGTAGTGTATAGATCTGGAAGAGGCTGGAGGTCTCAAAGAGGAACTGGACATTCTCAGTGGTGATCTTGGCACGGCCTGTGTAAACATAGGTGAGGAAGGAGTCCATGGCCTCTGCCAGGATGCCATTGATCTCCACCAGCATCTCCCGGCTCTCACGATGATCATTGCAGAACATGGCTCTGAAATAGGAAGAGCATGCAGAGAGCACAGCGCGGTGGCAGGGGAACTCGCGACCCTGCACACTGATGACCACATCAGTGAACAGGCGGCAATCACGAAACTCATTGAACACCTGCAGGATGCCCTCTGAGTGGGATGCGCCAGAACAGAAATCCAAGACCTCTTGGCTGGCTAATGTTTTGGGATCAACCTCAAACACCTTGGAAAACAACAACAGGGGCAAATACTTGTAAATATTTCATATTAAAACACCTAAAATACAGAAATTATACTAAATGTTTGTTTGACAGAACCTTGCGTTTGACAGCTGGTGAGTCTCTGATCCCAGAGTCCT
The DNA here is from genome assembly GCF_958295425.1 of Solea solea. Taxonomy (NCBI): domain Eukaryota; kingdom Metazoa; phylum Chordata; class Actinopteri; order Pleuronectiformes; family Soleidae; genus Solea; species Solea solea. The sequence continues at coordinate 11,101,818 of NC_081134.1, forward strand.
CTCTGATAATCCTCCTGCCCAAAATCAACACCATGGCTGCCACCTTCACAGAAGACCCTCTCTCAGCTTTAAGATCACCTGAGAACAGTGAGCAGGATCAGCAGTATTAAAAGCATGCTTTAAACAAAAAAAACATCTCAAGGCATTTCATCATCATGAGGTAGTAGGAGTATCAAGTAAAAAGTACAAAAATCATGACATGACCTACTTTGCTGACTTGTAGTACAAATTGAGAACATTCATTGCATGAAAATAAAGCCTTTAAACAATGACGCATGTGTTTAAAACTTGTAGAAAACATGACTCCCGCAGACTATTTTGCGCCTGTGGGGCACAGCTAATTTTTTTAAGAAAACCGTTCCAAGGAAGGAAATCTGAGCTGCACAAAGATCTGCGTGACACCTCCTTCTAGCTCATCACTGTTGTGAAACAGTTGTGCCTGGTATAACAAAGGGACTGACGATGGTAAAGAGAAACAGGCAGTAGGGAGAGAGACGGTTGGAATAGGCCTGCCTACATGTCAGTCAGGTTTGTTTTGAAAAGGCTTGGGGGAAGGGATGCTATCAGAAACGGCCTGATCGGTACTTGAAAAACAAGTGCCAAGTCAGGGCACTGGGTAACTTTAATCTTAGTCTTAAAACAGCTGCTTTTCAGCTTTTCAGAATAAGCTCTTAAAGAAATTTAACCAAAATGAGTTGTGCTCTGTTCACCTCCACAAAGGCTGTCCAAAAAACATTGTGTGTATGTCAGGAGATACTGTATCATTATCAACTTAACATTGACATGTGTTATCTATGGCCAAATGGTCTAAATTTGGCGACAGGTCTGGCCTTTGCTTGTGTGAGGTCATTGATGTTTGGTTATTTTTAACTTTGTTTGGCTGAGCCTCAGTAGACGAAGATTCACGTGCAATACAATCGTCAGCAGCATCAGCAGCTCATTTCCACTGTTTAACAGCGGACAGGTTTATCCAGTTGTGACTGACGCATCAGATTTACTTTGTGACTAATAGCAATTGAGCAGGAACAAAAACAAAAAAGGAATACAATAATAAAGAAAATTATGAGACGAAATAAAGCATTTTCTTTACTATGCAGCTTATCCGTGTAACATAAAGTTAAATAAAGAACAACAAATAACAACATACAAAACACTATTACAAATAACACTGAATGTGTCTTTGAATAATAATATATAATTATCAGTCATGGACAATCAGGTGATATCATGGCAACTATTAATACATTAATTGATGATTGTTCAATCACTAAAAAAATCTATTTTGATAAATATGAATCTATTTCAGTAAGTTTTTTTTTATATAAAACAAAAACACAGGTTGAATTACATGTTGTGGGGTTTGTTTTCGAGTTTTTTGGTTTATTACATTTCAGGATGTTGTTGACAGGTTTGGGAAACAAAGATTGACATATTAAAGTATTTCCTTTTTTACCTTTTTTTGTGGACAAAACTGAAATATTGATCAACTAAATGGTGATTAATCAATTACAAAAGTATTCCACCAATATTTAAGCTGATAAAAATGTTTGAGTAGGTTATGTAATTAAATAAAAACAGATTATCTGGATGCAGCTGAGTTCATATTCTCTGTTTATTCTTCTATGACAGCAGACTGATTAACATGTTGTTGTTGTTTTCTCAAGTGCGGAAAACACATTGACAATTATTAAATTAATTGCTAGTTGCAGCTCCATCAGGTCTAATATACAGTAGATTCATAACACCAGGTAGTGACAACACAGGTAGAAACCACCACCATCTTATCAGACAAAGGAGACTTGCCTCGTGCCGACCGTTAACCCTTGACAACACATACTAAAAACATTGGCGGGCCCGCTGCTTCAGCCCATATACTGTCATAAACCCACACAGACTGTGAGAGACAACTGTAAATTCATATTTCATAAACAATAACAACGTCATTTTGTCGAGGGTAAAACGTTTTACCTTGTGCTGAAGTTGCCCGGCGAAGCGTCCCTCTCGGTCACAAAGTGAGAACAACAACAACAACAAAAAAAGTATGGAGAAAGATGAAAACTCTGTCCTAAAAAGTTAAATCGTCAGCTGTTCTAATGAGAACAGTTATGAAACAGAGGAAGTCAGGCTGGAGTACAGCCGGGACATTTTGATTTTGAGTTGATGACAAAAACAAAGACTTCTAACTAGCTAACTGTAAACACTGGACCCATATATACATGTCAGAGGGGAAAAAAAGAAAAGAAAATCCAGCCCACAGCGTCCGCTTACTGTTCCTGCCAATGCATTATGGGTAATGACGTTCAAGTGACGGTGTCGCAAGCTTCTTTTACTTGAAAATAAACTACAGTCCCCAGGCGCCTCGGGTTCTACACGTGGCTGTCCTTTGTTTGCAAACAAACGCAACTCGAAGTAGGTAAAAAGTTCATAACAAAAGTGGCAGCGGTTGAGCAATACTCGCGAAACAATAGTTGGCAATTTGTGTGGCGTGTAATGAGACAGTCAGCGAAACAGTATCACCCACAATTGACGAGACACCGTAGACAATATCTTATTACTTGATAATTTAACGAACAATCGCAGCCAAACAAGTATACGACAACAACATGTTAGCATTAAGGTGCTATATAAACATATCTTAAGGACACGTAAAAAAAAGGTGGAGGAGGAGCTTTGCTGGTTTGAAGAATGTCACAACCTCCTTACTCGAATGCAAAATAATTCTCAGAGCTCCCAGCTGAGTTCCATGAAGTGGTCCGAACTCATAATAACATATTTTCATAGCTTTCGAGGCACGTGTTACTACTGCAGGGGTGAATAGCACCCTTTCTACACGACTTATGCACGTGTGCTTATACAGTTTTTACTGCATCCTAGTTGAGAACACTTTGGTTGCATTTGAAACAGTTTTATGCAACACTAGTGCTTTATTAATTGGATTTGTATGACCACCACACTGAAAGCACAGTGCACTAGGGATTTATTAGGTCATATATTAGATCTGTAACTGTGTATTACCTGTATACCCTGTCTGCTCATACCCAGGCAAAGTCAGGCTATACATTACTTTTTTGGAATTTTAGGTGTACATTAATCAATCTTCCTTCTTCAGTGTCATATCTGTAGCTCTTTCACCCAAATGTGGAAGTGATGTTTACTATGACTTTTCCTTTTGATGTCTCATGTTTGTCTTCATGAACCTAACTTTTACTTTGTGTAAAAGGGGGCCATGAAGGGGTAGCAGCTGCTATCTGTGACAATACATTCCCAGACAGAAGTTTCCATTAAATCACAGTAACGATTCATACTAATAAATCAGTTGTGAACTTGGCTGGTGTTGATTTAAAACCACACATCCTCGATGAAAAAGTTAGAATGTGTCTGGGCCTTGAGATCAAGACTAGTCTCGGTCACTACAACACTAAGCGTCCACAAACATTAGCACAAACAACAAAAGGAGAATTAATCAGAAACAGGATGAATACTAATGCAAATGCATCAGAGAGGAAGTACATGCAACCATGAAGATTGGTAAGGTAAGCCTCGCTGCCTGCCAAGAGCAAACCTTTTCATGGAAAACAAATAAAGGAGTCACAACAACACAGACAAATATTATATATTTTTATAATTGTATTATTAATATTAGTAGAGTGTCAAGGATATTATTACAAAAGTGGCAAACAATGACAATTGTGTTAGTTAAACAGGTGTCAGTAGGTCTCTGTCTTTAATCTCTGCTTGGGAGCATCCCTGCTCTTCTTAAATAACAGGAAGACAAAATTCAGGCTTTTTTAACGCTTGCAAGAAGCGTCAGTGTGGTGAAATGTGTCTGGGATGATCCTCCCAGTACATCTTGGAAATCTTTGATATCTGAAGTGATGACTGTAGAAAAACAGGGCATGATGTTTTGTTTTTTTAAATAGGAAGACACTGGAATGAGTGGGTCTTCACTCTCTATCTGGACTTCAGTGGGTAGTCTGAGTCTCTAAGGATGTCTTAGGATACAGGATACCTGTGCAGATAATATTTAATATTTAACCAAGTTGTCACATTGTTGGATTTTATCTTTGTTTTCTTTTTCTTTTTATTTGTTTGGACCAGTCTTGTATGATTATCTCATGAAAAACTTGAAATAAAATTGTGACAAAGGATGTGTACAATAGCATAGTGCAGGCTGTACAGACATGACAACACTCTTCCTCTTTAGTTTGCTGCAGGAGTGAACAGGCAGTGAAATGTGTCCCTCTGCTGCTAGACTGCTGTAACAGTCACAGATGGCACATGGCAGAGACAAAAAAACAAACAGTTTCTCTTGCCAGTATGACTCATGAACACACCTTCATAAATGAGGTTCTCCTTCCTCTCTGTAAGTGCTTTAAGTTGCCGAGTCAATTGACCGTTTGTTAATGACAGATAGGATGTTCAGACAAACAAGTCTTAAAAGCAAATGGAGTAACATGCTTTTGTTACTATGTTCATAAACGGTTGAGGCTGAACATCAAGTTCAACATTGCTATCTGACGATGATGATGATGATGATGATAGAATACATTTTGTCTTCTACTGTCAACTCATAAAAAAACAATTCTGGGTTTTTGTTCACGGAATAATAAAACAGCAGAGGATAAAGCTTCAAGCCGTATCTAAAATGCTGACTTTATGTTGTATAAATTAACAAGAAAAACACATGGTTGTGGTCACTATTCTTTCATTTAAATTAACCAATTTATGAATACATGTATGTAGTTAAATCATTATAGATCATCATTTATCACAACCCAATTCACAATTGTGTGTGACAAGACCAAATGTATGCATGACATTTCTGACCATGTTTTTGTAACGCCTAATATTATTTTGAATATATAAATGAGTCATTTACAATATATATACTTTGACAAATGAGTCAAGACTTTTATTAAGTAAAAGCCTGGAAAAAATTCTGCAAATATACTTGGCAGGCCAAAAAAGAACTCCTTATATACTTATAAAACTTATCTAAAAGTGATACCATGGAGGATTTAAAAAAACAGTTCTGATGAGGCATTCATGATACTGTTGTCTGGCTGACCCTCCAGTGTCGATGCAGCAGCTGCATTAGAGTATTGGAGATCTCCCTGTACCTCAGCCCATAGAGGTACGGAGCAAACGCCCTGGGCAGCAACATACAAACACACATATTCACTGTGCTGATCCACACACGGGCATCTTGACTTATGTCTTTCCTCTGGAACAGGAAGAGCTCCAGGGTGAAAACAAAGCCAGGGGCGAAATAGAGCAGGAGCAGAACCCCATGAGCCAGCAGGGTGACCCGGGCCCTGGAGAAGCGGCTCTGCCAGATGCCCTGAGTCCTTGTTACCATGTAGAGTCGAATGTAGCAGTATAAAATGAGAATGGCACAGATGAGTGCAGCAATTAAGAAGTAGATGTGGACCCTCATCATGTTCTCAAGCTGAAGGAGCCCGAGGTTGACGAGAACCAGGCAGACAGGCAACTTCACATTGGGATTTTCTCTCTCCTCTATCATGACCACCAGGATGAATGGACACGCAGCTGCCAGCATCCACACCCCCACCAGTATGCAGTGGGTGCGGGGAGGAGGAAGAAGGTCGTGGTAATGGAGGGGCCAGCGGACAGCAACGTAGGTGTCGACCACCATGAGGGTGATTGTGAGGATGGCACAGCAGTAAGCCGTGACAGTGACGGCCGTGACCACCTCACACACGATCCAGGGGATCTGCACTCTCACAGCATTACACAGCAAGGTGACCAGGTTGAGGATGAGGAAGAGTACATCTGCTGCCAAGGTGTTGGCCACGAGCAGGTAACGCGTCTCCTGACGCAAGGCCCGGGTCAGAAAGATGCACGTCAGGACAACAGGGTTGGCCAGCAAGGTGGCAATGGTGATAAATGCAGTAGGAATGAAAAAAAATTCTAGGTGCCACCTCTGCAGACTCTCGACCCACTCCTGTGTGAGGTTTGTAATCATAACTGATGATGCCATTTTAGGTTTCACATGTGCACTGACTGAGGTGTCTTTTATGTTGTTATACTTTCTCCCGTAGTTTGCTGTGGATTAAAGGAAAGAAATTATTAAAAAAAACATTTTTTTCAGTAAAATTTTTTTTTACTGAAGTCTTAATTTTGGTTTTACAGATGAACGGTGTGTGAGCCCTCTTTGAGATAACTGCAATTCACTAATGCTATGCCACTGAATCAACATTAGTATCTACAGGAGGAAGAACAATAGCCCCTAATCACACTGTGAATTATGGTGTTTAAACAATGACTAGGTGTTCTCATGCCCGTCATCTCGATGCTGCAGGCTTAGCAAACATGCACCGAACACGTGTGCTTTTTTTTTTTATTCCACTCCGTCTCCTCTCTTTCATCAACTTTGTAATGCTACTCTTAAATAACACATTTGATATGATATGAACAGCATACACTGATGGACTCTGCGCCCCTCACTGCTATATTGCAGAAGAAAATAAACATAAATAAAGAAGCTACAGTTGTAAATAGTTAATTCACAGTAAAACACACAAAGAGATAATATGCCGCAAAAGAAGAAAAAAAACTTAAGTCAGTTTGAATTAAACCTTTTGAGTTTTGTTAAGAAATTCACAGACACTCTCCAGTGAGGCATCTGTATTAAATTGCTAAAATTAAATTTTTTAGGATCTTACAAACTCAAACACTTCAATCAACATAAAATCACTTGGTGCACTCCAAACCTCGCACAGACAGTGTATATTGACAAATTATCGATCCGCCACAGGTGACATTTCTTACCTTGTGTTCAGAGAAGAATAACCTCTCCGTGGTGTGCATCCATTCAGCTTAGCACTCTCATAAATCAATGGGTGTTATGTGGGCCTTGTCTCACTCACATGGCCTTATCTGATTGACTTTTTGTTGACTCTCACAGGTAACATATGGATGGAGAATGCTGCAGCCACTTGGCTGTAACATAGTGACGGGGTGGAGCGTTTTATCCTCTTCACTGCTCTTCGCGCTGTTGCTTTCTCAACTTATATTTGATACCTCTCCAGATATAAAATTGATTAAATCTGCATGTCCCCGTTTATTTCACTTCAGTTATGACCTTGATTTAAATTACTGGGTTGTTAAAGGAAAAACCCAAGCACTTTTTTGGTGGGAGACATTTATAATTCATCCATATAGATTCCTTATCGATACGCCTGACGGCACATTGACGTCACGCCATCTTACATATGTATAAAGGTCCTGGTTATATAACAGCAAAGGAAAGCCCAAATCAGAGGTTTCACTCCACTCATTGCTGTCATCATGGGTACACCAATTACAACATCACACTATATTTCCATGTGTGTTTTAGATAAGAATACTCTCTAGCACTTCATGATAAACCTGACAAACAGCTGACAGGGATGATTTTATTGTTTCATTTCTCATCAGATGTCATTTTCTCAAATCACTTAATTGCCTCTTCAAATAATTTCCAGTCCTCTTAGTCTTTATTATTCATTTCTTTCTCCACTTTCTGTATCCATGCTTGCCTCCAGTCTCCTCATCATCTTCGTCGTCCTCCTCCTCCTCCTCTTCATCACTGTCAGCTTCAATACTGTCATACTCTTTCTCCTGTTCCTGCCATTCTCTTGCCATAAGTCTTTGGAAGATTTCATACTCCTCTGCTGACGCCATGGCAACTGCTGTGAGGAAGTTGTCCTGGTTAACGTAAAGGATACTGTCCAGTTTAGGGTTGACGGTAGTGGTTTGGCCTTTCTTGTCGGGGGTTTGATACAAACCTCGACGCTCCAGAAAACAGTGCCGGGAGCGAATCTCGTCCAGGGAGAAACGGAACAACCTAGACTTGATCATCTCTCTCTGCTTAACACCCATTCGGAAAAAGACATACTGTGGAAGGATGGATAAATAAACAATAAATACATCTGGAGTTAAAAAAGAATTTAACATATATTTAATGAACACTTAAGGTACTGTTGCCTCTTCACACAGGGAGGTAATGGAGCTGTATGTGTTTTTGTATTGGTTTTGGATTAGTGTAAGTAGAATGTTCTTACTGGAAAATATGATGTAATTAAAAAATAGTAATTAATGTGTCAAGTCTTGCCGGTAGAAAAGCTGAAACCAAATTGTTAATAAAGCCAATAGTGTGATTCACATGTTTAGTTCAGGACAATTAAATAATTTTCTCTTGTACAATAAAATAATAATGCAGGGTTGTGTCTTGTTAAGTATGAGGAACAAAATGTATAATATTACAAGTGGTTGAAAATGGGACAAATACAATGTGTGTTGTTGTTCACATATCTACTGTGAAGGAAGTCAAGAAACGTGCACCTGCTTACAATTAGAACAGCACTTGACCATTATATATATTTAAGCTATGATATTTAAATGAATTCATGTTGTATAACAAGACATCAACATATTTGTGTTTTGTTAGTTATTTTTGGCTTGTTTACTGACCTGAAACTTGTACTCCACCTGACTCATATCCTCCACAATTATGGCTGGATTGTCTCTGAGGATGTCTGTGATTTGCATGGTAGTAAACAGACACCTCTCTCTGAGAAACAGCACCACATAATTGACTTTCTTCACAGGCACAGTCAGGATCTGGGGGTAATGGGCCACAACTCTCTGAAGACTGCCTATGAGGGGAAAGGTATGAAATTAAATTCATAGTTTTCAGCATTTATCTTATTGCTTGTGCTGCCAGCAGGGACACAAGGAGAAACTGATTTTAACCACTTTATAAAAAGTTCACCTAATAAAAACGTACACCTGCTGATGATTATATTCATAATCTGGTACTCTCCTACCTCACTGAGCTGCTCCATCACCAGCCACCACCTCACAACCTCTGTTCATCTGAATCAAACGTCCCCTCTCCACCACACTGATCCAAGCACCGTAACTGCTCCCTAAACATCTGTGCAGCCCTCTTATATCTTCAAAAGCACTTTATAAATTAAATGTATTTTTTTTTTCTTTATATTAGATAGACATTTCCAACTGGATACTGGAGTTTGTGTTGATTACTGCACACAGGAATTGTTGATCCACTGCTTTGCTAGTGGATCTTTGCCACTTTATACTCTTCAGATTTTGTGGACTTACGCAGGTGTGGATTTGATTTGGTGAGCCTTTTGCTAAGTGACTGTAATCTGTATTTCCTTGTGTCCCTGCTGGCAGCCATGTTTTCTGTCCTGTTGTATGCTGTTTCTCAGCACAGGGGGCATAGCCATAACAATCCCTTACATCTAAAGTACATAGATATGAAGGTATGTATGAATTAATTTAGACATGGAATGCCTCCATCTAAAGAAAAGCTTTAGCATTATTTGGATGAACTATGCTGCAGCAAGAAGATGGCCTTACCTTCCACTAAACCTAGTTTTCGCAGGTTGCTTATCCGCTGCTGAAGCTGCGGCTCCTGGACAGTGCACAGTTCAGGACATTTCAGCAGCAGTTTCTGCACACTGGAAGTGTTGTAGCCCAAAACGAACAGAGCTGTGAGAGTTGACAGAGCATGTTTGGCAGCACTTCCTCCCCTGACTGTGGACACAGCATCATGTAGCTGTTCTGCCTGTGGTTCTGTGAAACCCATATCCACTAAAGTCTGCAGGGATAGCTCTGTGACTGGCTTATTAGATCCATGACTGACTTTAGAGATGTGTCCTGCTGACTGCATAGAGGTCTGGTTGCTGGAGGAGCAGAGCAACCTGGGCTGGGAAAGGAGGAAGCATCTCCCCACCTGAAGAGGACTGAGCAGAGAAGAGGCGGCGATATTTCTCACAATCACGCGGAGAACCTTAAACAAAGAAAACAACAAGAACGGAGTTATCAGCGAAGACTTTGTGAAATTAAACCTTGTCTGTGTTTATTTCCGCTAACAAACATTAAGGTTATAGTGGGGTGTAACACGCTGTGTAGTACATTTGCCTGTAGTTAATACGAAACCTTTGAAAATACGAACCACTAACGTTAAGTAATACTTTTAACGTCTTTTCATTAAGAGAATATGTTTATTTGTTGCATTTCTAGGTCACCTGCCGCGATGCGCCTTTGGTTGCCATGCTTGTCCGTCGAAAATATACTTCCGTCCATTCAGTGTGGAGAGGGAAAGTTCCGGTTAGCGTGTTGATACCATGACTAGTCGCTACCCGTGCATTTTATTTACACGGTATGCCACAATACCGCGAATAAATGTGTCATAATTACTGGTATAAGGCAATGGCAAGTTTTTTTAAAGTATCAGCTTACAAATTGTTTACTTTGGAAACATACAGCCATAATTAGCCAGTAAACTACATGTAACTTACCAGGTAGGCACCAATATATTTTAGTGTATCATGAGGTCAAATGAATTCACAATATTTACTTGTCAAAGACACACTCAGAAAATCATTTATAATAAGGAATATAAAAAGGAACAAATTAGTTGTGAAATATTTATTGATGTATAAAAATAGATAAAATATTGTAAATATTCTTACAATCTTTAATTAAAACATTGAGAATAAATTCATCAACACATTTATTAAAAAAGCACCCCCCCAACTTCAATCAAAGATATTTTTTTGTTGTTTCTTCATGATAACAAGGCTGTGGTCACATAGATTTAGGTGGTGATGCTGGATCCCTGTAAATCATTACAGTGATTTAGATCATTTCAAAATTCCCCAAATAAAAATAAATAAAATGGTTTATACTTAAAAAACAACAACAAAAAAAACCAGTGCCATTACATTCTTGATAATGCTTGTGCAATCATTTTGCAAATATGTCCACATGTTCCTTTTAACAACAAAACAGTTTGAGGAGAAACGCTTATTACACACAAACTGTGTATACTTAATAAAGGCACAATAGTTTCCAGAGAACTTAATCTGTAGAAATTAATGTTTGTTTACTGTCTTTCTGATGTTTACTTCCATGTCTTTGCACTGCTGCAGATGTTGGACAGATGGCTGTACTTCACTCCCTTAAAATCCAGACATTAGTCGTCATGGAGGTACTTCTGAAGCTCATTCTCCAGGGCCACCATTGACAACCTCTCATCTTCATCTTCCTCCTCATCTTCAGACAGAGTGTCGTCACCTTGATCAGGGTATAAGACTTGTTTCTTGAACACATCAGGGCTTGGCTGCTGGTACTGTGGCGAGCCTGCTACAAGAAGAGAGTGCAGAGTACATGAGCTGTCCACTGTTGAGGTCAGTTATGTTTAACAGCCAAGAATACAAGAAGATAGATTAGTTTCCTTGTTTTGTTCTGATGTTCTGGGTCGTCGTGTTTTCTCTCCCTACTGTGAATGTACAGGATCATCTCTCTCGACCTATGTGTTGTCGTGCACTTTATAAGCTCCCTCTCAACATTTTGTACCTGTGCCTTATATTTCTGTAAAAACTCAATAAAAATATCTTTGAGAAAAAAACAAAACAAAACATGATTTGGTAAAAAATTAATGCACATATAAGGGTTTTCAACTGCTGTAAATATTGGGAGTTCATTCATCAAGATAAGCAGTAGGTGGTGCCAGAGTCCACATTATGACAGAGCGATAATAAGACGCAAATTACAGAGTACAGTAAAATGCTGAAACTGGAGGAACCCTTAAGTCACATGATTTCTAAACATCCTCTTTTATTTACTAAAACTGGTTCCATCTTCATTTTATTTATACACACATTTTTACATGACTCTACTTTACTTTAATGCAATACTTTAAGACTTTTGAAAATCCATTCAGATGTTTTTATGTACAAATTTTAAATTTGCATAAAACCAGGTGAATGACTGTAAAGAATACTCACAAAAACTCTGATTTGCAGGAACCACCTCTGTCCAGTTGTACTCTGCCAGGGAAATGGGTTGGCTGATCCAAGGCCGGAGCAGCAGCTGATCCAGTGTAGTCCTCTGTGAGGGCTCAGGGTTTAGCAGTCCACTCAACATACCACTGAGATCTGAGAGAATAAATGGAGAAATAAGTGTTCATCTGCTCCAATAGGCAGTTATAACTTCCTGTCAACATCAAAAAATCAGTGGTATACCTGGGGAGAGGGGGAATGGTGGCCTGAGTTTGGCTGCCAGGATCTCACCCACATCACAGAAAGGGTTCTCACTAAATAACAGAGTGTAGAGCAAAACTCCCAGAGACCACATCTCCAGCTCTGGCCCCTCATAGCTAAAGAAAATAACCAAAAATGAGACACACAATAAAATAATTCTTCCAGTTCCATCATACAAAAATAACTACTGCCATTGATATTTTTTCCATACATACAATAAAATCTGGAAAGACAATTATTACAGTATTAGAACTACTTTTGTTTCTCAAACAATCATATAAATATGATGTGATTGTTGATAAGATTATATCTGCAACCATTAATGTGATGTGCCTTTTGCTAATTGTTTACCCACATCCTTTTCTTTGTAATGTCCATACATCCTGTTTGTGTTTTGTTGCTTTGTTCTTAAGAATTGTTTGTTTGGGCTTTTCTATATTGTAAATATATATTAGTTCTATCTGCTACAAAAGAGTATCAATTGAGCTACGGATTAGCCATTTCATAGTGTTGACAGTACTTCTAATTTTACAACAGTCACATCATTAAAATGAAGATCACTGACAAACTGTGCTCTGACCTACATTCTGCAGGTTTTAATGCTTTGAGCTAGGCTGAAATGTCAATAACGTTAGGCTGTTATTATAAGCACCACATTCGTTCACACCTATTATATACTTACGGATTTCCCTGAAGCACCTCAGGGGAACAGTACTCAAGTGTGCCACAGAAATTGTAAAACAGCTTCCCAGGAGCCATCATGGCAGCGGAGCCAAAGTCTATCAGTCGAATGTGAAAACACTTGTCAATGATAATGTTTTCATCTTTTATGTCCCTGTGAAGGATGTTCTTAGTCCTTAGATAGAAGACAGCAGCCACCAGCTGTGAAATGGAAAGATGTTTACCAGTTTAACAAGGAACAAACAAACACTTCACTTCACTTCCCTTTAAACCACATCTCTCAGGGAAAATGCACACCTGTCTGAAGATGTAGCTGGCCAGGGGCTCATCCAGCCTCGGCTGCAGGTCTATAAACTCAAAAAGGTCCAAACCATCTCCATGTTTTTCCATCACCATTTGGAAGTAACTTCCATTCTCAAACACCTCCAGAACCTAGTGGCACAGATATGAATGTTGTAAAGCAAAGAACAACATTTCTATTTTTTTTTGGAGACCTAGTGATTTGAGTGTTGTGCTGTGATAACATAGTTACCTTGACGATGTTATGGTGCTGCACTCGTGTGAGTATGGCAATTTCTTGGCTCACTCTTCCCAGCATGGGGTCATCTACCCAGCAGTCACTCACTATCCTGGACTTACTGATGAACTTCACTACCACCTGCAAATGTGGACAATTATATAAAGTTACATCTCCACCACACAATCTTAAAAAAAATCTATCCTTTTGCATGGAAATTGCTGCTTTATTTTTATTCTGTCAGCCAAATTAGTCATTACCCCAGTATGGTTTGAATCTGCATTGATAAAAATGACGTCTTACTTCTTGTCCATCACAGCGCCGTACTGCCTTCCATACAAAACCAAAGGCTCCTTTACCCACAGCTTTGAGAGGCTGGTACTCTTCTTCAAACTGTCCATCACAGGCTCGAGACTGCTCCAAGTCCATGGTGGAGCGTAATGCCTCCCCATGACTGGCCTCAGCAATCCTCTGACAGAAGTAGTACAAAAAAAAATTATGACCAATACAGTAATAATTTGGCATATAATATAACATGACAAAACTACTGATGGCCAATGATTTTTATTGCCACTGACCTCTCCGAGACTGGCTCCTGATTGGTTATGCAGCAAACTACTTGTTTGTAAAATTGTTCCTTGCTGGCCAGGTCTACTCATCCACACACAAAACAAAGAGCTTCCATCAGGGAGATTAGTCGTACACACATCTAATTGCACATCTGTTGAGAAAATGTAAGACTCAGGTTAAAGTCCATTTGCTTTATATAGGAATATGTGTAGATTTGTACTACAACAAAAACAGAAAAACTGCAAACACTTCAGTTGTACCGACCTACTCTTGTGCCGTCTCTGTGGTAGGCGTTTCCTTCAAATCTCCCCTCGAGTATCTCTGTCGCGTCTGAGCACAGAATGTGTCCATTTACCTTCTGCTTTTTGGGTGTCGACGTAGCAGGAGTGTCAGTCACTGTCTGAATCCTGCCATTCATTTGGACACAGAACTCCTGGCTCTTTCCATTATGAATTGAAGAGAGAGCAGCCCACTGATCCTGCTCGCCTGTGTCCCCTTTTTGTTCTTCATTTGAACCATTTCTGGCTTCCACAGCAGCATCCTTTGTCTCAACAGGCTCAGCAAACTGGTCAGACCTAACCTCGCATGGAGGGGGTGTCCGCAGGAGCTCAGTTGTGTCACATGATGACATAGAGTGTTGGTCGCCATCGTTGTAAACTCTGCCACTGAGCAGCTCTATGCTACCACTTAGATCTAGGTCAGCCAAGGCCCGGGTCACAAGGTCACCATTGCTGTTGATGTCCAGGAAGCAGCTGGCTGAGTCTTCAGCTGGACAAGAGTCCTCTGCATGACCCGGGTCAGATCCACCATGACCAGCAAACTTTTCACAGAAGCCAGAGGAAGACCTGTGAAATTTAGTTAAATTTGTAACACGATAAAAAAACAACAACCAGTATTTGGTTGTCAATAAAATTATTCTATTTTATGAAAAGCATGGGGAAATGTGAATTAGTAATGCTTACACACATTACAATAAGTGATAGGAAATTTGACCTCTGCATTTAACCCATCCTTATCACCAGTAATTAACACACAAGCCGGGCTTATCTGCCCAGGGAGCAATGGGAGATTGGGTGTCCCAGCCCTGTGCCCTTCCTGGGAAAAAATTGGCAACCTTCCAGTTACGAGCCCAATTTGTACCGCTGTTGCGGGGTATCAAAAAAATCAGTATGCACTCATAATAGTCTTCCCTATGGAAATCTTTAGTAAAAAGCGAAAGATTTATACAATATGAAGAGAAACAAGAGTGATCAATGTGGGCACTGGTGGAGAACAGAGACTGTAAAGAAGTCTTCTGGTTGCAAAATAAACTCCCACTGTGAAGCCTTGACCGATGCTGTGTCTGTCTTTGGAACTGGGAGTTCAAAGAAGTCACCTACAACCAGGCTCCTATTTGGCAATATCAGCTGTCAATCACAGTGGTGTCCATGCATGTGCTGTGCTTTATCATACTTAAAATAACTTTCTAAATTATTCTTTTTTTGTGCCTTTCATCAGCAAAACACGATAGGAAGTCAGCAATTTCAGTCAATTTCATTGACTACACTGGAGGAAAGAAGATATTTAAAACTAAATAATTTCTTTAGTTGTGTAGTATGTAAAATAATGACAACTTCTTGTTCTTTAGCCTTCATTCCAGACAAACAACAGCCTGTTGTGACAATATCGATATGAACAAAATGTAAAAGCCAGTTGCATATTAGCTGATAACAAATCCCAATTTCTGCCCTCACCTGCTCTCCAGTGAAATGACTTCGAAGCTGGAATCTTGGGAGACAGAGGCACATGACTGGTGGCATTTACTTTTGGCAGAGGATATGCCACTCACATGTCCTCTCTCGTTGGGAGTGTCTAAACAGGTGAACAAATCACCAAAAAAAAAAATGACAAAGCATTTTCTTTGATGAAATAACTCAACTTACAATATTTACACATAGCATGCTGTGTAGACTATTCTGTATTTGTTCATTTGAGTAGCCATTTAAAGTTGGGTTGAAAACGGCAAATGAAAGAAAAACGACCAAACTAATTTTCACGTCTGGATTTTCTCACCTGGGTTAATTTCAATTGCAGGTTTATTCTTTTTCTGGGCCTGCTTTTTGAGGTTAAGTTGAGGTGGTGGTTCGTAGACAACAGGGCAGTAGGTGTCATCTCCTGGAGGTTCCACCCATTCAAATGTCTTGAGAAGTGACTGAGTGGTATCTGCACTGTCTAGTTGGCTACAGAAAGGAGCAACCTGGGCTGCCTCCTCCATCAGCTCAGCGGTGTCATCAGCCCTGAGGAAGGAACGGCTAGAATTCAATTTTAAATACGATTTTCAGTCAGGATTGATTAACGGTCAAACTACAAACAACAAATTCTGGAGGAAAAAAATGGTAGGGGCTGGACTGAAAATATTGATGGCACTGATGTAATAACATTGCTCTGAATTCCGGTAGCACTATGTGTGTTTCATTAGCAGGGTGGTGTGGTTTCGAGGTTTCACTTTCTGTTACATTATACACCATTACCATAACTCACTGAATCACAATCAGTATCTTCTCCAGAGGACATAGATCCCATTTGTTATTCATTGAGTTATGGTAATGATGTTACATTACCCACCATTACCATAACTCACTGAAACTCAAACAGGATCTACATCCTCTGGAGTCTTTACCACTATAACAAAACCATAACAGCACCTGCAACTGCTAAAGGCTGACTGAGAGTGATGGTTTTTGTCTTCTACACAGAGCCTCAGAGATAAAAACCAATTGTGGCTGCAGAGGCTGCTGTTGCTCAGTAAAGTAGTGTTGCTCTAAACTACTAAATCTTTGCAGAGAAAGAGGGGGAGGTCACGTAAGGGGGGATGACAATGATCAGATGGCGAAGCGCTATCTTATCAATAAGTGAAAAGCTCATGATCAAGAAGGTAATCATGTATGGTTCACGTTACGTTTTAAAGCACATATTACAAGACCACAAGGACGCTTTCTTACATAACTACACGTGTAGAGGTGACTGCAGGAGGGGAAAGAGTCGATAAAGCGGTGCCCTGCTTTTCCAGCCTGGTGCTGGTGCCAGTGAAGATCCTGCCTCTCCCTGTAGAAGTTCTATTCATAACAGCCTGATGCACCGTGGCCATATCTCCAGCGACAAGTGAGGATGGGTCTAGGTCTGAAAGAAAGTCATTAAATTACATGTAATACAAACAAACGGTGTTGTATAAGGAAACTAAAATAAAAACCCACAATAATAAAGTTGGAATAAAATAGTAAGAGTAAGGAAACTAAAATGATGGAAGAAAAAGTCTTAAAAACACAGATTTTACACTGAGTAAATAACAAAGACCCATCACTGAAAGTAATATGTACAACTATACAAACTTCTTCTTATGATTTTCATCAGACTGTAACTGAGAAATGCAATGCTGCCCTCCACAGTTCAAAGCTCTCACTCAGAGTTTGAAGTTTTCTATATCGTCTTGTAAAATTTACAATGGATATGAATGCTCACCAGATTTCCCTGTCATTTTGGAGGAAGTTATACTTTTAGCAGCCTCAACTTGAGAATCAGCAAATGGACAAGTCTTTCTGTTCAAGTCATAGAAACCAGGCATCAGGAAAGTGACACACTGTTGATGAGAAAGCAGCAGTGACAGACTCAGGGGTTGGCACAGATGTCAATGCAAACAGCCTTTTCCTGCTGGTCGGCTTGGCTCACCTTTCCTAACAACTCGTCCTTACTGTAACCAAACAGACTGAGAGCCATGTGGTTGTGGATGCTGGAGATGGAGCCATCAGGGCGGAGCAGGAGAAGGCCACTCAGAGGAGCAAACACCCAAACTGTTCCAGAGTACTCCACAGTAGAGTTCATAGAGATGGCACCTCTATCCACTTTGAGAGTCCAGGCACATTATGAAAAAGCACAGCAATTATAGTCAATTACAGTATTTTTGGAGCACAATGTTACCCTAAGATGGTTGTTCTGCATACTTCAAAAGAACAATCTCTAAATTATTATTGCTAGTGCCATTAAAGAACAATAGGGGTCATATCAGGTTGTATGCAAAACACCAAACCCTGAGTTAGTGTTCTCTGTTAACCATTTATCTGTCAGTATTTCATGAGCTACCAAGTTAATACTGTTTTGCCAACCTATTTGCATGCCGTTTTTAGAAACTACAATGTTCCGTTAGGTTGCTTTAATCCACTCTTATTGATTGGTGATGTTTTTTGACACGTTTTTTTTTTTTTGAAAAACAGCATTTAATTATTGATAGTCAAATACTTTCATTTTGATCACTTTTTCACCCGGATGCGTTTCATATAAAGTGTATAGGGTAACACTGCAAATGTTTGGGAAGGATTACCAGCAACACAGTGGAGTAGGCTCTTTTTTGCTCAGAATATTAGTGACTGAACCCCTCTGTGACAGAGCCATAGATGGCAGCTAAGTTTTAAATTCAAATTAAACTCACCAGAGGACTGCTCTTTTCCATGATGCTGCTCACAGATTATTTCTGTCTTGCATACAGGGGATGTGAGAGGGGAGCAAGGCTGTTGATCCTGTGAAACTGAGCTTTCAAGACAATCTGTTGGACAGGTGCAACCAGTATCATTGTTTTGGTGTTGGGGTTTTCCACATTCAACTGCCCCCCGGAGTTTGATACACAGTGGGACAAGTGCACCACTCCTGATTTTAACACACTGTCTCTGAACCCTCAGCACCTAAAATGAGTAGAGGAAAGGAAAGACAAAAACGACAAGACTTTAGGAAATTTCAAAACCTTAAAAAGTTGGAGGAGAGAATGTAGCTTCTGTGTGTTACTGAATTATGCAAATAGGTGATAAACAAACAAAAAGAAAAGCTTTAAGCTGCAATATGCAACATGGGACAAGTTTAGCTACCAGCACTTACTTTGGGCAAAGCATGTCTAGTGTGGAGAGGGATTTGTAAATATGGGATTAGCTTCTTAACAGAAACCCCCTTTAACTCATCAGAATGGTGGTATCCATGGAGATAGGCAAATGCCAGGTCACAGGTTAGGATGCTGCCCTAGAAATGACATCAAATGTGACAAAATAATTTTAATTATACCATTTGATATAAATGAGGACAATACCAAAGTAAATCATACTTACATTCTGTGAAAAGGAGAGAAAGGCTGACAAGCGTTCTACTTTTTCCATAATGACAAGCCTGTGGTCTTCATTTTGTGGTTTGTGGGTACACACCGAAACTGGCACCTCTCCAGATAATGTTGCAATATCCACCTACACAAGAGTATTTACACAAACATACACAATGTGTTTCCCAACATCATTAAAATAAATAAATAAATAATGTATGTATTTGTCTTGATTTCAACATCATATTTCATACCACTTTTCCAGACACAGCTGCAACTGTTCCATCTTCTAGCAGAAAATCTTCTTCCAATGCTTGCTCCAAGACCTGACTGGTTTTCTTTAAGAAAAAATCCAGTTTCTTTCCAACCAGCTCATAAGAGGTATACTCAAATAGCTTGCAAGCTTGTTCATTCACTGACAATATCTGAAAAATTCAAATAAGAAATAGGTTTTCATGGTATGATTTAGTTGCAGTACTGTTTGACCAATTCTACTGCACACAGTAGTACCTCTCTAGTTTCATGGTTGATGGTGAGAATGGCTTTGTTAGGGTTTGGGACAGATGGAGATCCTTTCAGGGCAAATGTTCCAGACATTAGCTGACAGTACAGGCTTTTTGTCGTCTCCGACAGTGTGGATAAGTGTGGCAGGCAGACAGAAGAAACTTGAGAGGCAGGATGCAAGCTGGAGATTTGGTGGTTTCTTGTTGCGGCAGAACTGAAAATGTCTAAATGTTCACCTGTAAGCAAAAACGTAAAACAGACAAAGATTTAAAACACTTTCTCCCAAATTAGTGTTGTAACTAATTAGTATTTTTGTGTTTGCCGACGGCAAATTCTTCAAAATCTAGATGTGCAGTCTGGAATCATGAGTTCTCTTGCTGTGTGTGTGTCTGTCTGCCTGTGCACTAATCCTTTTTCTTTAATAAAGAAGTAAATAGGAATTTTTGACTCAGCCTTTCCCCTTTTCACTACAGGGCAATTCACAATTACAGCCAAGACATACAGTAGGTGCATGTCATGCATGACCAGTGACCTGAATGTTTTGTACACTCACTTGACAAGGAACCAAGACAGTAACGACGCTGCAGTGACAAAAGGTTCCTCTTGTACAACGGCCTCTGGGTGTTTGGGTAGGACTTATTAAGGTCAAAGTCATCTTCTAGGAGATCACAGCTGAGATCGGGCACCACACATATAGTCTCTCCTTTACATCGGATACTCTGGCTCACTCCAGGACTAGTCCCAGTCGACAGCAACATTGCTGTTTGTTATTCAGCCAGGACTGAGAATGGTACAGAAAGTCACAATAGGTTGCAATATTGTAACAGTGTCATCAATTTACAGGTTAGTAGATAAACTCTTTTATTGACAACATTACTTATTCAGGAATTTAAAAACATAGTAGATTACAATACAAAGTATGTAATGAGGCAAAAACGAACAATTGCCACCAAGTATCCAGAGGTTGTTTAACTGAGACAGTACAATCTAGAAGGAAGTCATATTTAAAAAAAATGAAAATGCAAACAAATCTTTGTCTGTCAGTGGGTCAAACTACACAGTACTTGTCCTGAAAGGTTACACGATCAGGTTTATTAAACTTTATGAATCACTATAACTTGCAATTTACTGAGAGTTGGGTGATATGGCAGTATTGACAATTATTGCCATACAATTTGTCAGATTAAATATTATTAGGTTATATTTCCAGGTGAAAGTTGAAGATCAAAGGAAACTGTGGTTTTGAAATTCTTTATAGAAAACAATACCGAACAATATCGTGTTAACTTGACAAAACATTTGATAGTAATTGAGTGTGGTGTCTTAAAGTGTGTTTGCAAAGTGCACATAACATACATCTTTACACATTAAACTTTTACACTGATTTTGAAGAAAATTATATTATGTCATATACTGTGATTGAATTATTAACCAGCCCTTAATATATGATTAAATTGTGTATTAAGTATGTTCATAGTAGCAGCGACATAAAACTAACATCATGTATTGTTTGTTGTCGCCATAGCAATGTTTTGTGCTTGTAAATGTTATGATTTTGTAAGGCGGGAGAGCATAAACAGGCATACCAATAACAAAATGATAATAATTCAGCCCATAATACCATTTTAGTTCATGATGGAGAATTCACAATTCCTTTTGTTTTTGCTGTATATGTTTTTATCCAAACCTAAGCGAAATAAATATCACATTCGAATGTTAGCGTCTGATTTAAGAAAACATTCTGAAACATTACTCACCCCAAATCGCAGAGAAGTAACGTGAGTTTCCAAGCTGTCTGGATAGATAATGGACACAGTCGTTTAAGTTGACGCCAGTTGACAAGGTAACGTTACCTCCCTTAGCCACTTGCTAGCTAGCCAAGTGCTAACGCTATCACAAACAAAACGCTGTGCCGTGCAGTGTTTGGTGACGATGCAACAGGGTTTCCCGCTGCAACGTTCAAAGACTTCATTCACACCTGACGTTACCGTGTCGCTAATACAACTCGGACACCATTTTAAGGCTTCATTCTTGAAGAGAACGGGATTTTAAAGCGATTTTCTCACTTGGTCAAAGCTGTGTTTTTGTAAACCGCGGGCTTGGAGCGTCAGTCGAGTTGAAGCTTCGATGACGTAGACCGTAGCCAATCAAAGATCACGCCACTAAAGGGCGAACGCTCATTGGATAATTTACCAGAAACGCCCGCCTCAGTTTCCATGGAAGCAATGACAGACAGATGAGATAGATAGATAGATAGATAGATAGATAGATAGATAGATAGATAGATAGATAGATAACCCATGGTTTTAATAATGAAACAACCAAACCTCCATGGCAAATGTCGACTCAACATAGTTGGGATTTATGGTGTAATTTAGAAAACAATAAGTCTAGTTTGTCTGTCTATTTATTGTACTGGGTTAAAAATAACAAGATATACATTGTATTGACATTTACTGCAGATATTTCACACATATTATAATTATAAGCTCTTTATTTGTATGTACAAATCTGATGAGCAACACCAAAACACACCTTTGAACAGAATGAACATAAAGATCACCCCATTACGTAAAACTGACAACTGGGAGACGTTGGGTAAGAATGTAATGTTTTCTATGACTGCAGGTGTCCATTTCTGTATATTAGCTTCACAGACTCCCCATAGGAAGATCTTCTCCTCAACTGTGACAAGACAAACAATTTAATTACAATGCAGACGGGAATTAAACAAATCAGATATTATCATCACTGGAGGGGAAAAAAGTCTGGCAAAGTCCAAAATAAAAGTAGTTGAGTAGCACAAAAGGAAAACTACAATATGCTCTACTTTTGCATGAGTAGAAAAAACACAGTAACGTTAACAGCTCATTCAGACATAGCTGCTTCATAGGGAAAGATATGTAACAGTCAATACAGACATTTTCCATCATATTTCATCTCATCACTCTCATGGAAAATGTGGCAACACTGTGAGCAGAATTTCAGTCCTGAAACCGTTCATCACAACAGGCAGAGTAGCTCCATCTAAAACGGATATATTTTGATGTGATACAGAAACTATTTGGTAGTGGCTGCACTAAAATTAGCTTTTCGCAGCAGAAAGAGGGCCTAAAGTTTTCTTTAATTAATGCACCCATACGCACAGAGGTAATTTAAGTAATTGAATAGTTATTTCACAAGTTTGGTTCATGCAGTAAAAAGAAGCATGGTTGTTACTTCGCAGCTTTTGTGGATGTTTATTTGAGTGGAGGAGACTTTTGATCCAGAAGTCATCTTGCTGGACTCTGACTGTTGGCTGCAATAGCTCTGGCATGCATGCTTTGTCAAGTAACCCACTCTACAACAATGAGGTGAACTTCATACGGACGGCCAAGCAGAACACTTTATACACACTCTCTATCTCTCTCTCTCTCTCTCTCTCTCACACACACACACACACACACACACACACACACACACACAGTCATTTGTGCGCACTTAAGCAAAGTTGGGCACAAGTTTATAGTGCCATGGCTGTGAAAAGTGAGCTTTGATATGCTTATGGAGCATAGTTTACTAAAAGGTGATTCATCCTAATGGTGGTAGTCCTTTTTACTGTGAGGACGATTTCCCAGAATATGGTCAACCTCTGTGGCAATGCCCGCTGTCATCTTTGCAATAACCTGTGGTGCACAGAACAAATGAAGGACAAGCAATTAATGCTTTTTGGCATGACCACACACATAATGACATAAATATTATCACTTGGGCCGACAAAATAGTCTTCATACTTGGATTGCTCCCAGGTTTTCTGTCAGCTGAGTTGGATTAGAGGATCCCAGCAGCACTGAGCTTACTCCTTCATTCCTCAGGCACCAGGCTAAAGATCCAGGACATCAGAAATATTCACATTATATTGCGGGAACCAATCATGATGCAGTATGTAGAGAAAAAACTCAGTTTGGTTTGCTTTCACAAGGATGGAAGGGATTGTGGGTCATAATGTATTAATGTTGTACTGTACCTATGGCTAGCTGTGGCAAAGTACAGCCAAGCTTCTCTGCGATGTGAGCCAGGTCCTTAAGCTTGGCTTGTTGTTTTCTTCCATCTTCACTCATTATTTTCTCCCTCAGCCACTGGTATGGCTAGAGGAGCAGAAAAAAAGAGAAATAATTAGAACTATTTTTGACCAAATGTTTGAATACATGGTAGTAGATTTATGCACATCATAATGCATATACCGATTCAATAGTTAGGACTTGGGGTTACCATCCCTGTATAATATAATAACATTCTACATAATATTATACATATCATGAATATGTATCTTTAATTGCTACCTTCATCGAGGCCCTGGAAGATTCCGGAATCCCATTATCATACTTTCCAGTAATGATTCCACATGCCAGAGGGGACCAAGAGACCACACCCACGCCTGAGATAGAACAATTATAATAAACAAGAGGCCACTCAGCTTCCCACAGGATCAGTACACTCTTCAGTCTTGCAAAATTAACAGTTGTTTTTTTTAAAAAAAAATACCGATTTCAGATTTAGGTCCAGATTACCAAAATCTAATAACCTGCAACCACTCACTCACAGAGAGCAACGAGCAAAAATGCAGTGGAAAAGACGACTCCCTTGGTGGCAGTAACAGCAAGATACAAAATCAATCAGAGCTCTAAAGAAAATGTTCACCTTCACAAGGAACCGATGATTGACTTACCTATCTTATGGTAGAGCTCTGGAAGCTGAGTTTCAACTTTCTCCCTCTGGAAGAAATGATACTCTGCTTGCTCACACACAGGTGGAATTAGATTAAACTGCCTGGCCACAGAGTACGCCTCCTGAGTGAATATGACAAGGGAACAAATACATCAGCGAGACATGTTTAAGAGATGAGGACATTTTTACTTCACATTTCAGAGCTACATTAGTCAGAAAATAAAGTTTTAGCAACATGATTACAGTGATAGACAAATGTTTTCCCATCACTCACCATGATCTCCATGGCAGACCACCGTGATGTCCCCCAGTACATGGCCATTCCCTGGTTGATCACATGTGTCATTGCTCTCACTATCTCTGTCAAATGTCAGGAGACAAGTACATTGTCACTAATTGAACAGTGGATGGCGCCACAATTTCAACCTTTTTTGAACGTGCACACAGAACCCATTTACTCTGACAATGAGCTTAAAATTGCAAAATAATTCACATTATTTTTAATTACACAAACAAAGCTATAAGAGGATAATTGAAAATATATATTATATTTTTCATATAAGATGAAATAATAAAACAAAAACCTCTATAAGCAAGTCTGGTAAAACTGTAACCACCGGGAAACTAAAATAAGGTAAAACTAAAATAAGGTAAATCACTGGAAAGCATTCAGCCTCTTGCAAACTAGGCTCGACTCCATTGAAACTCATATGTAAGCATACATGTTCAGCTGAATGCAGACTAATAAATGTGACCATATGCTCCTATGCTGCAGGGGTTAAATAAAAACACTCAACATTAGCAGATTGTTGCCTGTGCACTTTAACAGCTGAAAGAATTGAGGCCAGAGTGTTCTTTAGGGGGTTGCATGTAAGTGGCTGAGGATGCAGCAGATAAGCAATAGTAAATGAGCTAAACTGAATTTAATAAAAAACTGCTGTGAAGTTCTTAAATGAGTTTTTAACTGAGGACATCTGCAAAAGGATGAAATGCAGCAGTTATTCAACAATTTATAACATTACATTTTGATGCATTTTCTGCACAAAAACTCCGGACGAAAAACAAAAATGGAATCGTCGAGTAATCTGTGTGATTGGTTTTGTCCGTAATTGTCCATTAATGAAACGTCTGCTATATGAGCACAGTGCAAATTCTGGCTGGAAAATATGAAGCAGAGCGAAAGCAGAGTGAAAATGAGGGTGAAGAGATGAGATCACAGGAGACTGTGATTAAAAAAAGAGCAATTCTTTTTCATCAGTTCTCTCTCTGGACTGAAATGTAGCTCAGTGAGAGACAGAGAGCAAGTGTGGGTGTGGGTGAAGCAGGTGGGAGAGGAGAGGAATAACAGTACAGCTGCTCCGAGAGGAAAGGAGGGACAGAGGGATTTGGAAAGATGCAAGTACAGAAGGACAATTTGTTAACCAAGTAGGGACCATAGAGGCTTCCACTGTTTATTTGAGAATGATATAATATGAGTAATCCACCTCAGTGCCGGGAGGGAAAGGAAGTCAACTTGATTCACAGCAACGTGCTGCCAGTGTTAACAGAAAGTTTCCACCAAGACGTAATGAATCATCTTTTCCGATGGCAGACACCAGTCTGAGCTCAGGTGAGAAATCCATCCAACACCATCAACAATCCACTCCCAAAAGCCCCACGTGAACTTCTCAAGAAGGGTAATGATGTGAGTGAAGTTCCAAAAAAGAATGCTGCTATTTTCCTCTTTCACAAATCATAGAGAAAATAGCTTCATACGTGTTATATCAACATTTTTAAAGTGATGTGAAGGTGCTGAAACATGACTGTGTAAGCATTTCTGTACATAGTGACACACGGGGCAGCCCCTGGCCAAGTGGAAAGGGAACTTGACTTGTAACCTGGGGTACACCTGAGCAAGGTACCCAACCCCCAATGCTCCCCGGGCGCTACTCAGTGTGGCAGCCCACTGCTCCTAATTCTAAGATGGGTCAAATGCAGAGGAATACTTTCCCTAAGGGGATTAATAAAAAATTTAACTTTAATTATCAGATATAGAATAATGTTCCACATAAAATGGATACAAGTCCATTCGTGTTCCCTCTTAAAGTAGCAAAACAGGTGTGTACGTGGAGATCCATGTGTCTTTGTGTGTTGAGCTGATGCTAATGATTATCTGTCTCCTGCACACATACACAGGGCGGTGATCAATAAGTCACGTCACATGTGATTTTCACTGGCTTTATCTTTGTCCAAAGATCGTGGGAAAGAAGATTTCAATTTTGGAGCCAATAGGAAGACCAGGGCTGTGCCTTTGTGTTGCACATTTTATTGACAGATGTTTTTGACAAGGTGATGTCCTTGTCTTTGAAGGAATGTACTGACTGGGTGGCTTTGGTTTGTGTTTTGTATTCTGTTGGAATGCCATTGATTGATCTCCAGTGTACAACGCTGACTTAGGGGACTATAATGAAGTCTATTTTTTGATGTCATGTCTGCTCCTTTCCTCCTCCTATTCATTATTCACTCTGTCTGAGGGCTTTTCATATTCATTTCACTCAGCTGAGTGGATTCAATTTGCTTGATATTGCACTGTCAAATAATAAATAATGTTGAATGACTGGGTTGAAACATTGGGACTTGGATGGTTTGCTCCGCAGGATGCAGTGCTTATTAAATCAAAAAAGATTACTATGACACACAGATACCAGATTTGCACGGCAAGTACATGATTTTGTGACAAACGTCCGCTCTGCCTTTAACCTCTGGAAAGAGTGTGTAGTCTCAGCCATGAAAGTTATGGAAGTTATGGAAAACAGGGAAGCGAAACAGAGACACATGCAGTGAGGCATGATGGGAGAGGCAGACGTGATGGTAATAAAGTCAGTCAGACTGCAGCTATGATATAAC
The DNA here is from genome assembly GCF_958295425.1 of Solea solea. Classification (NCBI taxonomy): domain Eukaryota; kingdom Metazoa; phylum Chordata; class Actinopteri; order Pleuronectiformes; family Soleidae; genus Solea; species Solea solea. The sequence goes on from NC_081134.1 coordinate 11,128,876, forward strand.
CTTTTTGTCCTCCAGGGGACACAAGTTGTCTCACACAAAATAATAAGCATGCAAGTCGCAACAACAAAAAACACACGACACTTCGAAACACATGACACTACGACACTTTCATTTTGATAACACATTTGGAACCATGTGCTCTTTTTGTGCATTTTATTGATGCTATTAATCCTCTTTAAGCTTCAGGAACATGTGGGTGTTTGAATCAATACCTCCCATGCCCTTCTGTTCCACAAATGCCTACAGAGATAGAGGCACAGTAGAGGTCTCACTTTTCTTGCACGGTTATACTGCTCCTCCATCTCTAAGAGAAGATATTTAGGAAACATCATTGTGCTTATCCATGAGGATGCCCAGTTTTGTGTGCATTCAGGAGTTGTTAAGAGTGTCAGTCCCTCCACAATGATTAATGACACTGTCCTTGCTCCACTGTCATGAAGGATGAAGCAAATGTGCAAATGCTTTGCGCTGATTAACGAGCAGATACGATACAGCGCTGCTTGCCACTCTATACCTTCTATATTAATATTGATCATTGTCTTCTTTCAGTTGGGCATTTCTAGTTACCGTGTCTTTATCCGTCTACCAATTAAATTTGACATCACTTGTCAATTGTGAAGTGACTTTATCCGAGCAGTTGTACAGACTGTCTGTGAGGTCCCTGACGCATTAAAGCTACATCCAGCCAAAAGTTGATTTGCATCCCGATGGGCATTTATCACATGACCATTCAGGCACACAAGAAGTGGATTCTATCCTCTGCAGTTGTTTGCTTGGTTTCAGAGAGCATTGCTAATGACAAACAGCAATGGTGAAAAGTAGAACATTGATTATTTTATTGGACTGACAATGGTGTAACTGAAAGCATGGGAACAGTATGAATTATTTTGTTGCTGCTGTTGGAGTCTCCCTTGCCTCCTCCCTGTGTTTGGTGAAGGCAGAGCATTTAATGACAGCGGACCACCTTTTGTGGAGTTCTGGCTCCTGAATGGATATAGTGTTGTAAAAACGTTGCCCTATATACTGTGAGACCCCTGAGACCGAGACTGAACAAACACTTTAAATTGGTGATAGTTGTTGAATTATAGAGCCATTTAACATTAATTAAGTATTTTAACCAAAGCCTTTTGCTGACAGTGACAGATCTGCCTTAGTCTGTTGGCTCCTCTGGGAGGAAGCATACGGAAAGCGGAAAGAATGGGAAACATTTTTAGTGGGACAGGTGGTACTTCATCTTTTCAGTTGTCCAGCTCTTTTGAATATCTGTGTGGAAGAACAGAAGAGGCTTCCAAGCACCAGTGGTGTCCATATCACACTGTGGGTAATTGAGGAAGAATCTGAAAGTATGCAAAAGAAATTAATGGTGACATAAGGTAGATGTGTGAGAAAAGCAGCACTGGAGTGTTGAAGGAACAGAGCGCACAGCACAGTAGGGCTTGTTTCTAGTGAGACCAGCACAAAAATACACCAGCTTCCCCTGGGGCGGGCAGATAATCTTGCTTCTGAAGTACAGGGAGGGCTGAGAGCGGGTGCAGCTCAGACACCCTGCGGAAACTTGTGATCCCACAGAGACAGAAAGACAGGGAGACAAGGAGACTAAAGTAGAGGAGGAGATGTGGCAAAATTGAACTTGAAATGTGAGCGCGAGTCAGATGAGATGTGCACACAAAAGGCAAACTCCTTTGGTCAAAGTGAAAGGTCGCCGGTCCAATGAGGGCATTGGTCTTGACGGTATTTCTCACCTTCTCATATTACAGAACAACAATCATTTTTGCCACCGGCCCCTCCACGGGCCCGCCGGGGTCTGTTCAGGACTCACTCACCTTCCATCGGAGTGTTGCTGTCTGGCCTGTTCGCAAAAACCACATCAACATACTCGAGTTGCATTCTCTGGAGGGAGCCCTTTAAACCTGGAGAGCAAGGAGAAAAAAAGCTGTGAGACGTAGATCAAGACACTGAAAGAAACCTTCAGTAGAAACCATGACCATATATAACACATTTGACATAGCCCCTTACTTATCTGCCATTATTATTTACGTAAACACGCCAATTGTTTTATTTCTGATTTTCAAAAAGATGATTTTCAGTGTAATTCACATACGCCAAGAGCATTATCCTCCACTCATAAATCCTGCTGATACAAATAGTCTCAAGAGACTTATTGCAATATCAATCATGCTAGCAAGTGAGAAATCTTCTCCCTCAACGCTTTCAGACTTAGACACATTTGTCTTGATCTGCAGAGAAGACTGAGCATCACCATGTGCTTATAAATCAATCAATTTCTTTAAACCTGTTAGCCAATGCTTCCAAGTGGATAAGACCCAACTCATATTACAACGGCATTTATTCCCATATTTAGTTTAGTGACCACATGTGACTTAAGGCCTGCCAGCTGCAGCTGGCCTGTCATATGATCACAAAATTAAATTGGAGTTTTCATATCCAGTCTGGTTTGCCATGGCTTGTACAAAATAGAATTGTCTTTAGTGACTCAAATACTGGTAATATCCCAAAATGATGATAATGTACTGATTCTGACAATTGTATTAAATAGGAAATAGTTGACTGAGCAGTTGTTTGAGACTATTTAAAATCACTGTGTCACGATTATGTTCATGCCATTGTCAGAATGGAAGGTATGGTTCAATAGGTGAAGCAGGATTTGGTGTTGTAGAGGTAAAGCTGCCCAGAGACAAGGCCAGCATGGCCCCCACTCGTGTTTGCCCACTTCAAGCCCCATATCCACTCAGCACCCTTTCCAGGCTACTTGGTTACTAAGTGGGCACTAAGTGTTCATGAGCTTGAAGTGGGTCCTTTATGGTTTCAGTAACATGGGCCCCACATAGGAAGCCCATGAGGGCAAAGGGGTACCGAAACCACGGACAAACCCACTTGGGACCAATATTGTCAGCCCGAATATAAACCTTATGGGGCCGACCTTAACATGCTGGCTGGGAGTGTGTAAAAATGTGTAAAATGCAAAGAGGACTCCTCTGCTCATCCCTCCATTTCACCTTTTTCCCCAAGTCAGTGAACTTTGGTGACCAGAAAGAAAATTCTCTTCTCTCACACTTTCTGCCCGTTTTTTTTTTTTTATCATCCTTCTTCTTCATTTGTTTAAGCATTATGTAGGCTAAGGTGGAGGGTTTTTTTTGCAGAGAAAACTGCTCCACCATGTTCTGCTCTTGCCTATAGTACATATAAAAGCCTTATTCTAGACTACTAAAAGCAATTAAAAGCAAAATAAACACACCTATTTTATACCCTCCTGAATATTATACTATCTCAAAGAAGCCATCTCATAAAATATTACATTTATACATTTTGTTAAACATAAATAACTACATAGTGTCGTAGTTAGTTACTTGCTCGTGTTATGTGGTCGTTTTCTTTCCGTTCGGATAGTCATCGTGTTTCATTCACACTGAGATCTTAAAAAGGTCAAAGAGAAGACTTGGGACAAGTTTCAAGACAAATCAGCATCAACCTAAGTTCACACCACAACCTCCTAAAGAGAATCGGGGGAAAAAAAGCGCCCCACCTGCATGTGCAATGCTTTGTTATAAATATAAATACAGTTTTCTCAGTTGATGAGGCACCAAACAACTCAAAGCCAGGAGGATAATAAGAAAGATGGAGGTCAGAAAAATGATCACACTCATTAGTTTCTCGATCACTCAGCTTTTAGTATTTGTCTGAGGAGTAACACTGAATAGTGAGGAGAGAATAAGAGGGCAACAAGCTGTTCGGAGGACCGATCAGCTGATCGGTCCTCTGAAAAATGAAAATCAAACACGAGAGACCGCCACAAAGGAGGACAGCAGAGAGAGACAAGGCGCTCCGGCACTCATGAGTATGTGTGAGTGTGTGTGGCAGAGAAGTGCCAGAGGCCTCTTCATCACAAGCTAATCCCAGCTGAGAGTTTTGCTCTCTCTGCTACAGTTTAAATCACTTCTCACTTGTTTTTTTTTTTTTTAACTGCACGCCCACAGTCCCAGAAACACCCTTTTCAAGGATATTATTCTGAGCCTCCACCATCATCACGAGCAGTTTCCGCTGTCTCATGGATTAGTCGGAATTCACTGTTAGTCTGTTTTTGTAAATTGAGAAAAGACGATGCACAACAAAGCTATCCCACTGGTGTCTGGGATGAACAATGCATTTAATGAGGGCTCAATTTTATTTTTTAAATTGTCAAGGAACAACTTTTTCCCATGGGGGGAAATTGTCTTTGGTTGCTCTTGTGAGTTTGACACCTTCTTACTCTAAGTGCATTTCCATGCACAGGTTTTCCAAACTTCGGTTAAAGCTTTTTAATGAGCAACATTGTAGCTATGTAGCTCTAACATTGTTATTGGATTATATCATTTAATTGGACTACTGTATAGATAGATATACTGTATGCTCCCTTTCAGCTTGTTGACCTATTACTTCACATGTTAAGTGTCTTGCCCAAGGGCACATCAGCACGTAGACTAGCGGAGTAGGGAATTGAACCCAGAACATTCCCTGTTCGTCCATTTTTGAGAAATTGAAACATGCATCAAACATATATTTTAAAAGGACAAACATTTTTAATTTGTGTTTTTTTTGTTTGACCTCAGAGCTTGTCAACACTGACCTCTGCGACTGGGCATCAGGTTTTGGAGAGCCCATCAAACTGTCACTTAACCAAACAAATGATTTATTGGCTGGCATGGGGTTGCCCATACAACAAAGTAATAGGCAAGACAGTGTGACCATATATTTCACTCAGCCCGATGTGACATGTGCCACACCATTGGTGACAGGGACACCTTTCCCCCACAGATGCTATCATCTGTGCCGATTATCTAATTATCATTTTTCACACCTTTCCTTTCCCTGGCTGTCCCCGGCTCCCTCCTCTTCCTCATATCATTCTGCTCCAGCAATCGCTGGGTGTATTCTCCTCTCCTTTTTTAGGAGGAATGTGGCAGAAGCTGCAGTGCATGTTAATAAGGTGAGATAGAGCTGAGTCACTGCAGAAGGTGCACTGCGTTGTGGATTGGATGGAAAGTTGATCACTAAGAAAGGTGGACTGCGTCAAGGTTATAAGAAAGCGAGGCCATATTTCATCTAAAAGACAGGTAGTAAAGCGGAGCTGCACACGCTGTGTTTCAATACATGAGGCATTTGCATGAGTCAGAGTCCTCCTTAAACTACAGACTTGATCGTTGGTCAAACAAATCATGTTCTGCAACCACTGCACTAAATGAGACACTCATACTCAGTCCAAATGGAACCCTGCAACAAGGTCGTTTTCCCCATTACTGATGTTTTTTTTTTGTCAGATTAAGCGCGCCCAACAATAGTGCACACGGTGAACATCACATCAACATCACTTCAGCAAAATGAACACCTCTTGACAGACGCTGCTCTCGTAACCTCCAATAACCGCCGTCTAGGACGAATTATAAATACAAACCAACCGAGCAACTGTTGAGGTTTGACTCTGAAACGTTCAAACTCAGTTCCACGCACATGCTGATAAAATCATACGGGGTGGGAGAGAGATGAAAGACGAGATTACGGGAGTGCAGGGGGGATCTAAACGATGGGGTGATGTGAAGGTCAAAGCAGAGGAGTGGAATTCGTCTTCTTACCTTCAATAATGTGCTTTCTGTTAAGGCCTCTTTCTGTCTCTGCTCTGCAACGGGAGGGAAAGAAACGTGTGTCGCTGGGATTAATACACATTCCTGTCATTAGATTAGCATCAATATTAAAAAGGGCATTCACCTGGCAAAATATAATATTCCCTCTCCTTTTAATTGTATTTGGTCTCCACCATCAACTGAAGAAAGTATCTTCTAAACAGTTTATTTTTACCTGCTAGATCTAATGCTGAGTGAACAGTGTTTGTATCATAGAACCAAAATGTTCAATTTTCGGCTGTAATACCAAAGCACCTGAGACGAGTTGTGTTTATTTGCTTGCTTATTCTTCGACAGCCAATAGCGTCACCCACATTTACTCTTAACATCTAGATTTTCCGTGTTGCTGATTTTTCTTTTCCACTTCATTTCTTTTTTCCACTTTCTGCTTCAGTGTTCTTCTGTTTGCTCAGTTGCCTTTTTTGTTTGTTTGTTTTCCTTGCTTCATTTCACACTTTTTCTTTCTGCCTCTCTACGTCCTGTGGATTTGCAGCCTGCTATGGTCAATTATAAGAATGTATTTATATACACACAAAAACATGCAATACTCAACCCCCCCACCTCCCACTCCACGTATTTTCAAGTTTTCTTAAAATTTAAATGCTTGACAGCCTTCTTCGACACTCTCACAGCTCACTCAGTTGAAGGTGAAGAAGCTGTTCTCTAAATCCATGAGAGAGACCGATCGGATACCTTGTTATTGTCAGAGAGGATAAAATGAGATTAAATTTATACAATTAATTACACCAGGGCCCTACTCTACTGAGCTACTTGGGATATTTAAAAAGAACCAGAACACATATGTAGATGTCCTGATGGAGGCACAGTATAACGCTGAAGACTTGAAAAGAGAGAATGTGATTAATGCAAATTGATAGCAGGATTCTTCAGCCTGACAGTAATCCAGATATGACAAGACAGCTAAGCAGAGGTATAATAAGAGTGTGGCCTTTTTTTGGGCGAGAAAGCCCAAGAAGGAAAAAAATCACTCACTTTCCCCCCCAGTAGAGCTTAGTGGTGATCACCAGGCTGGATCTCCTAAGGAAAGACAGACAGATGCATCACAAATCTGGAAAAATCCCAGCTGAGATTGGGTGAGAGACAGGTTACACCGTTTTATCACGAGGCCGGCATACAAAGACACAAACAACCATTCACACTCACGTTCACATCAATGAGTCTCTGACTCAGGGAGGCAACTGGGGTGTTGCAGGAAAAAAAGCAATGCACTCTCTATGGCATTCAGTCAGTTCAACATCCACTTTATTAGGTACAGCTGCTTTTTAATGCTAATATTGAATCAACCAATCACATGGCAGCAACTCAATGAATTTAGGCACATTACAGAAATTGGCCCAAAAATGAGAAATTATTACAACAAAGGTAAGCAGAAGAGCCATTGTTGAACAGACGTTATATTTGAACTATGAAGCAGATCCGTTATAGCATTACACATAAAATGAGGTACATGCAATGACTAAGGGAGGACTGACATATTATGAGCACTAACCTGCTACTTTAGTGCTAATAGCATGTTTACATGTTTCATAGTTTGTTGAAAAGAATGTGTACATATTAATGAGGGAAACACAAGTAGTTTTGTAATGAGCTGAGAATGGTGTTAGACAATAACAAGGCCTTCGACTGTTCCAACGTGAAAATGGACCCAAGCATAAGACAAGGTAGGTTTCTGGCCCCAAACCAAAACCTTGGGGATAAATTAGTACACCAACTGTGAGCCATACTTTATAGCTCAACATTAACACACACTAAAGCTCCTTTAGCTGACTGGCAACAAATCCCTGAAACCAAGCTCCACAAACAATCTTCTGTAAAACCTTCCCCGAGGTGTGGAGGCTGCACACCCTCATCTTAATACTGATGTGTTATAAATGGGATCTTCAGCAATGACACATGACCGTGATGTTTGTCTGTCTATATATTGCTGTAGTCGACATGCACATGCACACTTTTAACCTATTCTTAGAGCACATTTGGAATCTCTTGCTGTGTGAAAGAGACTGTACTTTACCTCCAGCACTTTTTCTTGATGATGTTCCCCAGGATTATCTCTGCTCTATGAAGCAACAAATACACAAAGGAGATGATGGGATTACACACAATGGCAGACTGCCATTTCTTAGATCATGTGAGCGTGAAGCTATCTGCCACACATCTACAACATGAATGCCTGATTAAAAATCGGAGGGAGCCGGCGATAAAGACTACACGCCTCTTATGCTGTGCGTTTGAACTTCACCATCAACCTTGAAATTAATATTCATTCTCGTGCAAAATGGAGCGTGTCCTGCATTATTCACTACAACAATGTCCAGGCCTATGAAGTTAGATTGAACTGTGGACATAATGTGGAGCCTCCAGTGATGAATCACATTATGCAAATCACTTCGGAGTCGTGGCTATCTTTAATATTTGGCCTCCTCCACTGAGTACTTTCTATTCTGAGGCTAAACCTGCTAAACATCTTGTGTCCTATGTAGAAATAAGCTGCAAAGATTGGAGAGGTAGTCTGTGGTTGGGAGACACGAACACAGGCATCACTTACTTGCCTCCGGAGTAAACCTCAGCTGTGTCGAACAGGTTGACCCCACTCTCATAGGCGATAGTCATCAGCTGCTCTGCCACCTGATAAAAACAAGAAATGTTTATTGACCTCAGTGTTGTGTAAAAATGGTACATGAAGTCTGTAAATATTTTAAGAAAGAATGGATCTGCTGCACATCAACAGGGAAACTGCACAGGCTGCTTGTTGATTGAAGTTGTTTACTGCTTAATGTTTTTTGACATAGTTCTCATGGCAGCATTTGGCTCTTGTTTTGCTTTGGTCATTATTGTTTTTTTTCCCCTCTGAGTATCAGTTAGTCCCAGTGGTCATCATGTGGTGACCAGCTGTTCCTCGTTTCCTGGAGTAGTTGCTGTGCTTAATAATTTGTGGCATGGACTCGATCACTTGGCCTTGACGGCATCTATAGGGTCTATACAGTCTGCTGTGATATGTGCATATTGGGTGCAGCAAACTGTCACTACTGCTCACATGACGTGTGTGGCGCTTGAGATGAAGAGAGCCCACATCTGCTCATGAGCCTGAATCATTCATGCCTGAATGATGGATCTGACATAACATCTTACCTCATCAGAGATCTGACCTCCGAATGTTACCCACGTGCCTGTGGAAGGAAATGCCAAAGTTGTCAACTTGTCAAAGCGCTCTGAAACAAATTGGTTTACACACAGAACAAATCTAGAGACACACCCACACCCATGTTAGTCATGCATTAATTATCATTTGGACATTTTTGGCAGAAAAACAAAAGCAAAGTGTTGAATTTGAAGATTTGTATGGCTTTGGTGTTGGTTCCTGTCAGGACATTGTTGCATGTTTGTATTTGTGACATCAGAGTAATCACACACAGATCCTTTAATCATTGTGTTGCACATGTCACTTTTCTAACACGTTGTTTTATCATATTCCTGTTGCCATTGTAACATCTGTAAGCTGTCAAAGGATGAGCATTTGCATTTCAGTCCAATTTGCAGCGCATGTTGACAAACGAGCACGACTGACTGCAATGATGTGCAATATTCTTGCATATTATCAAGAGAAAGGAAGCCCAGTGTTCTTACTTCAAACGGCATATGTTAAAGTGGAGCACAGAGTTGCTAGAATGTTTTATTCTTTTCCCCAAAATCTTCTATTGGCTGATCCTGACACATGCTGTGTATCATATCCCCCTAATAAGAAATAATGCAGAAGTATCAGCGTAGGCTCACTTTTTCTAGGATGGCTGTTGTGAAATAAAAGAAAAACAACGTAGTAAATGATTACGTACAGCCCAATTAAAAAAAAAAACAATAACTAGTGAGGCAGTGTAATAAGTTTTCAGTGGAATTCCCTGTTTGGCTGCGGCATTGAACAAGGCACTGGTTGTGATCAATGCATTTATAGCATAAATAAATCATCTTCTGCATGGCCTGTGGGTCATGTTCATTTGTTTTTCTGTTTCAGCCAGTTTTCCACTCCACATAGATGCACTGTATGAACGGGTGTGTGGAAATGAGGATTGACCTGTCATTTTGTCTGCTGCCACAAGCTACAGCATGTTTAACTTCTACACTCAGTAACAGCTTCTCTTTAACAGTGTTCGTTGACCTTGTTTCTGTGTCTCTTTTACGTGCAGCACACAGAGTAATAGAAAACCAATGTCATATTTCTTCTTTGTGCCACTAAATTCTGCATGATGCATGGCCCTCACACAGATTGCAGTAATATACAGTACAGTGAGAAATGATTATGGAAGCCAGTGTTGAATCTCTAACAAACTGTACAAGAGGTGTGAGGACACTGGTGAGAGCTGAGGCCAAAACACTTCACTGATTTGCATTTAGCTTTGTATTACTAGAATATAGTATTTTTGAAAAATTGTGCTTCCCAACCTCGAGAAATATCTTCATTCTTTTTTTTGTTACGTGCCCACTAGTGAAACTTGGTTCACTTTTAGTCATACAAAGCTAAATGCAAATCCATGAAGTATTCTGCTTTAGTAATCTGAAATAATATCTGGTGCACTTTGTGGATACATGGAAATACAAAAACATAAAGGAAAAAATGTATAGCTGTTTATTGTCTGTAAATTACCGGTGATATTTGCAGCTGCTATCAGCTGAGCTAAAAAATACACCTCAGTGTCTGTACAGACTAAACAAATACGATAAAAAGCTTTAGAGAGTAGGGTGGAAGTGGCTACCGACAGCCAGGATTGCTTTTGGTCAAATAAGCCTTTCAAAAAACATCACTCTGACATGCAGTTCAAACGGGGAAACACAATAAAACATAGAATCAAATGTTAAGGTGACTTGTTTTCAGCACAGTGTTTTTTCCCCCTGGAACGGAACTAATGTCATGCTCAAGGGCGCTAAAGCATGGCTGAGACTTGCCAATATTGAGGCTGAAAAGTTTTATATTTAAATGATCTGCCCCTTAACAGTTTGTCACTGCTGCTCACTGTGATGTGGCTAAAATCACTAAAGAGATGAGGAACTAATCCATTCACTGATTTTCTATCATTGAATTTGTTTCAGTGTTCAGCCAGGTCGACATCTTCCTCTCCGGAAAACGTGTATAAACTCTTTGTATATGTATGAAAGATGCTTAAGGTTTAAAATCAAGTGACATGATAAAATGTGATTCAAAAGACAATGTGCTTTAGCTGGGTCTACATTCTGCACAGATGAGATGGATGCTCATTAAATCATTACACATTCACCGCTGAAGCAGATTAAATGTACTCACCAAGCCCCAGACAAGAGACACGTAATCCAGATTTACCCAGGTTCCTGAGGAGAAAACACAGTATAAATCAGAGCTGCATAGGCTGAAGTTGCATTCAGTCAAATATTACAACACTATTTAAACTTTAACTCCACTCTGTATTTGAAACCTTGATACATTGCCCTTATCACAAACAGCCAAAAGCATTTTATTCACAGTGAGCCATTAAAACATTCCTCCCCTTTAATGTTCTGAGTCAACTAACTGTCAGGGTCTGTGTCAAGCCAGATACTAATTTGCATTTTTTTGTTATTTCCTGTTGTACTCGTGTCCTTTCAAATTTCCTGGCTGGGTAATTGTTTTCTTCTCCGCACTGAGTCCTTGCACCTGTGTTTCACTGTGCATATACAGATGTGTTTTCACTCCCTTCTGTGCCACGCAGTCTTTACTCCAGTGTAAGCATTCCAGCAATTTCTTGTGTTTTTCTTGTAAGTTTTCAGGTTTTTGACCTCTGAGAAGTGCCTGAAGTCGCTGTATAACTCAGCTTGACCTCCAGTGTTCTGAACCTGTTTTGTTTTGTTTGTTAAAGACATGATGCAAACATTTTATTTCAACAGATCTGCCTGCATCCATTCAAGAGTTTGCACTACTGATGGAAGGATTATATCAAAGGTGATTTCACAAACTATGAAAAAACACTAAACATAAATGAATGTGCATTTGGCAGATAAACAAATTTGGACAACTTACTGTACAAGGTGGACTGTAAATAATGTAAACTCACAGCTTAGCGTCACATTTACATCAACACACTTTTTTTTTTCCATTCATCCATTCATCATCCGCCTCCACATGCCGAAATCCCAGCTGACATATAGGGGTGCACCCTGGACAGGTCACCAGTCCATCACAGGCCTAACAATCATTCACACTCACATTCACACCTACGCTCTATTTAGAGTGTTCAATTAACCTCAGCATGTTTTTAGACTGGGGGAGGAAATTGGAGAACTCTGAAAACCCACTCATACATGGGGAGAATAGGCAGACACCACACAGAAAGGCCGGAACCAGGATGCAAACCAGCAATCTTTTAGGAGAATTTGCTAGCCACATATCCCACCGTGCAGCACACTATTCATTTTTACTCCTAAAAAAAACAGCTTCAGCTTTGACAATCCTCAGACTATTGTTTTTCTGTTCCTGTTATTTTTCCCCACAAACCCCAGGCGGCCATACGTTCACTTAAGCACTGAGGCTATATCACAGCAGTGTAGCACCTCGCACATACCGTATGTCTTTCTCTCTGTCCTTAATCGACATATTAACTCTGTACACCTCACGTTAAACGACTCCCTATTACCTCCAGCTGATCTGCTGCAACATAAAAGCGGCACTCTCCAAATACATTAACACATCACAAGAAAAAAAAAACACAGGCAACAGAGTTGATTTCATAACTAGTTTTACAGTCTGTGCCGCATAAAGTCCAACTGAGTGGGGAACTCACATGGAGCAAGCAATTATGCCTTTATATCGATGACGACGACAACAACAGATTGCTCTGCCTCCATTCACCACAGGTGTCTTTCCTCAATGTAATGTGCGCCGTTGACAACGCTGCTAAGAGCAGCGACAATCTTCTGTCCAAAGACAAGATCTGAAGAAGACACTGTGAAATTGAGACATATCTCTTTCACAGGATCTTCAAGGCCATGTATACACACACACACACACACACACACATGCACGCACACAGGTTAGCGCAGCTATATTTCTTAGGACATTCGTTTGGACGGCCAAAACAAAGTGTTATACCCAACCTTGACATAACTAATTTAAGATTTAAGATTCCTTTATTGTCGCTATACGCAAGCATCGTACAGTGAAATTGCAGAACACTATCCATACATTCACTGTCGACCACTACTAAGAGTAGAGAAATATTGCATAGATTGGGGGGGGCGGGGAGGGTTAAAAACAAAGTGTTATCCCCCAACCTTAACCATAACTAATCAATGCCTAACCGCAATCTTAACCTAACCAAATCTTAGCCCTTAACTCCAGCTCCTTAGGAAAAAGGTTCAGCCTCATTACAACCACATTTTGGTCTCCATGGGGACTACTGGTCCTAAAGCGGTAACAACTATATGCAAACACACACACATAAACACACACATGCAGAGAGCCAGAGAGAGAGAGAGTTCGACACTATCATAAACAACATCCTTCATCTTGAGAGAATTGTCCAAATCTTTTTGTCTTTTTGACACAATCTCAAACTGTGGCGTGGTGGACTTTGCTTGCTGCCTGGTTGTGCGGGCGTTTACTCATTACAACAAATAAGGCTGTAAAAAAAAATGCCTGAAGTTGTTTTCTGGTGACAACTAATGGCCTGTGCCCGTCAATATGAGGGTCGACTAATCTAAGCCTGTGCTATCTAACCAGGCCCTCGACTGATTCACTTAGAGGTCCGACACAGAGAAACATCAATCAATTAGTCGGTGGTTCCACCGAGCTACCAGGACGAAGGGAGAAAACATATAAATCAACGTGTTTACATATAAACATCGAGTGATTCAGTGAAGGCACAGACTCTTTGATGAATTGTGTAATCAAGGTACTGGTAAGGCCATGACAGAAGCAGACTGGGAGGTAGATCTCACTGCAGTTACAAAGCAAGACGTGCTTTTTAGCCTCTTATATGGTGGAGGAGTTTGAGTGTTTTATTCTCTGTTTCAGTGATGTTATAGAGAGGGTGCTCTGATCCATGAAAGTGTTGGAGGGAAGGCTACGCTGTAGGTCAAATGTTATACTCACTGGATCTGTGAGTGTATTGGTCAGGGGGAGGTTGAGGGCAAAGCCACGCTGAAGATTGAAGATTGAAGATTGGGCACTAAAGCATTTATTAAAAGTCACTCTGCAGTGTCTGCAGGAAAAACGTTATGAAACATAAATCCTGCAGTTCTGCTCCTTTTCTAAACAAAGCTAACTTTAAAAAACTTTAGTATCCTCTTATGGAGAATACTACGTTATCTTCCATAACACCTGCTAGTCGTTTTGTGTACTTCTTAAATGCCCTCTTAATAATAGGACACAAACAAAACTGACGCTCAGCAGACAAGCTGCCTCGCGTTTGTATTCCTGTCCCACGTTTTTCTTCAGACACGGAGCAGCAGCAGCAGCAGCATCGGCCATACCTGATCATTAACCACACACAGCATGCAATGGTGCATTTATAGACCTGTCCAGAGGTTGGCTGTGGGCTGCCAGCAGAGGCACACTGCAAAAGGAGCTAATGATACGGGGGATTACAGCATGTCATTTGAAACAAAGGAAAGAAAATGAAACACTTTGTGTTTAAGGGGAAATAGCTGCTTGTGGGAGAAAATTATGGCTGCCAGGATATAGAAGTGCAAGTCCTTTATTCAATACCTTGTAACTAGTAAGTGACCACACGGAGGAGATGACGACTTGTCTGCACAAATGTGCGCATAAACAACTTTGTAAGGCAGTGGATGTGGCTTGGTCCCTCATGCTTGAATGCTGCCCAAAAGAAGCCTTGAAGAAAAATGACAAATGAGTCATTTCAAAACGCCCCCTCACACAAACCTGTCACCATGTATGAACATCCTACAAGCTGCTACTACATGTGGCTCTGTTCTGTTCTCAGAAAATATCTAATGAACATCTGTTTGATTTATTATGTGATTTATGACCTCGCATTGTGGGAGGATTCCTGGAAAAAGCAATCATATGGTTCTTGAGACCCAATTTTTATGATAGATTTCCTGGGGTTCCGCTGTTTAAATCAATATTTGTCAGCTAGTACTTTCATCTGGGTTGTGAGTAAACTGAAAAAACAAAACAAAAACACTTTTCAATCACAAGGGATTAATGTAGACTAAGCAAACCCACACAAGGCCACCTTGATGGGCGATGGGATTAAATAACACCCACCTCCTCTGCTTCCTCTGCTCTCCTGATGGCAAACCATAATGTTATTATCAAAATAATTCAGTGCCAGGGAGAAAGACGGGTTATATATACTACATATATATATATATGAAAGCCTGGGCCTGTGAAGGGGGGAAGAAAGTATGGAAGTGAAATCAAGGAATTTGGATAGATTAAATGTGAAAGAAAAGCTGCAGTTGTGTTGCTAGGGTAAAAAAACAGCAAAGAAGAGAGAGAGAGAGAGAGAGAGAGAGAGAGAGGAGAAAAAAACGGGAGATATAAACCAAGACACAGGATGCTCAACAGACTGAGTCTTGGAGTGTTACAAGTCCAAGCCCCAGGTCTGAGCAGATCAAACACCCTCGCCCTCCACAGATGAAGCATTCTATGTGACACAGAATATGTAACGGGAAATGACAGCAAGGTCCGTACATGGGTTTGTGTTTGTGTTTGTGTATATATGAAAAAATATTCAAACAATGTTGACGGTAAGAAAAACAAATCAAACACACACGTGCTTTGCAATCTTAGTGTGGACACTCATAGACACATTGCTTCCCCTAACCTTAACCATCACACCTAAATGCCTAACCGTAACCCTAACCTAAACCTAATTCCAACCCTAACCCTAAAACCAGATTTGTATCCTCAAAAAGCCAGTTTAAGCTGTGTGGACCAGCTAAAATGTCCTCAGAAGGTCAAAATGTCCTCACAAAGCTAGATTTGTTTGACAACTGGTCCACACAGCCTATTTAAGACACGTAGACACGCACGCACACACACGCACAGTTATTTCACTGTGCTCTGGTAGCTCATTAAAAACTCTTGGTCATATCTTTTTTCCAAACTAAATCATATGAGAAAACCCAAGAAATCAATGATAGTATTTCATGTAGTTCCTTAAATTGTTTCAACATAGCATGCCAAAGCTAATGATAAAATAAAATGCTGCACTCACAGACGGACCATACATAAGAAATGGTCATAGCCTTCTGGAAATAGGACAGAGAAAGCCACTAGCAGGAATTGATTCTAGGGCTAAGTTTGTCTGATGTTTTGATGTTTTCTTGCCTTATGTAGCCACAAAAACAAGGCTGATTATTAAAAAAATTTATTCTGGTCGTGTTACACATATACATACATACAGCAGAGTATTTTCTGCTCTAATTGGAGTTGAAGCCAAAAATTGCATTTCAAGGCAACGCTTTTACAAAAGCCTCATGCTTACAGAAAGCCATTTTAGTTGTGACCTTTAATTACTTTTCAGAGTCTATACGCAAACTCCCTCGTTGTTCAACTGAGAGATTGGGCAATTCTTATCCTTGGGGGCTTGTTTGGTCTTTAGGCAGGAGTGGAGCTCCATGATACAGGCCCCCCTGTTGTTCAACACCCCAGCTCATATTATTGGACCAACAAATCACACCTAAATGGTTCAGACACAAATTGAAGTAAATACCATAGGAACATAAAATCCAGCTATTTCCCCACAGGGTGATTAAGGTGTTTGATATACAATAAAAAAAAAACCTCAAAGAGCTGGATACACTGCCAGGGCAAAAACACAATCTAGAAGCATTATGTTGTATGCAGTCATGCAAACGTATAACAAAACAACATAAAGGAACAACCAGGCAAGCTGCAATTTATGGCTCATTCATCACTAACATATGCCACAGCAGCAGAATATACTTCTCTCATCTTTTTGTACATAAAGCAGGTGCAGGAGAAAGTTGCACCAGTCACTGTAAATGCTGCTGTGTAATCCCCACAGGCATCCGTATACCTTGTCTAAACCCACTGAATAATTTGTAGCACAAAGAAAAATGCAGTCTTTGTGCTGACTCGCTGCTTGTCACACAAAGGGATCTGCAGTGCATTCCGCAACAAGCAAATTCCCATTTTCATCAAAAAGAAATTGACAGTGTTTAGCTTGCAAAAGTCATTATAGTATTTCCGCTACATAGTCGGATGCTCACTGACAACAATGGGACTCAAAAGATTTTAATGAAAAGGATCATGCTCGGGGCTCACAAGAGTCATCCGTGAGCGCAACAATGACACCGTGGGGTTGCTCACACAAACACAACTCGCAAAAGCCAGTATGAACATGATGTACTCATCATTCTGCGAGCACAAAATAAGCTTACTTAACATTACTCAGACTGTCCAAACAGATATACCATGATGTGCCGCTCAGGGGCCTAAGCTGCACGAAAAAAGGAAGGATTTTTGTCTGCCCATCTGTAGCACAACTCTGAACCAACCGAGCGGAACCTTGAACCCACTGGACTGTCAGAAGGCCTTCTGCTGCCTCGTGTCCGTTATAATCCACAGTCTTGGTGCAGGGAAGCAGTAATATTCTGCTCAACTTGAGAAGCCAACCAATGCTCACGTGTTTGGATATGCACACATACTATGTCTGTCGTTTGTGAGTTTGTCTACAGTCTGATTCCATCACGGCCGTTGGGAGAAATGGGAAAACAAATGCAACATGAGGACGATTAAATCCAGCCTTACAACTCAATCTAAAGCATAATAGGACGACCGATCAGACCTGTTCTGCCATATTTCAGTTGAGAGTCTGTGTCAGACGGAGTCTGTGCTCCGGTCATGCAGGAAGTACTGAACTAATCTTTTTAATTAACTGATTCTAATGATTCAGTACACCAACATTTTTTGCTCATTACTAATTTGTTTGTGTCGCATATAAAATGTAATATATATAATATAAAATCACAGCAGTCTCGTGCAGCTTGTAATGGAAAATGACGTGCCTGATACCAAACCAAGTACAGTAGAGCCAAGTGTGGAACAGTGCTAGAACTGTATAATGGAAAAGCACCATTTGACCAATCACAGGGCAGCTTGGAGAGACAGCATGTGCTCTGATTGACTGTTCCACTACACCTGGTGCTACATCACTGACAAAAACTTACTGCAGATAACACAGTAACCGACAGAAGGAAAGAGTCTACAAGAGAGTTGGACAATAAATGCAATAAAATGTAAAAGAGTTTCAGAGATTGACAGACTGCTTCTGGACGTCTGTCATGCACTGAATACGAGTCACAAAAGTCATTTTGTGCTCATCTGATGAGGAGCTTAGGACAAAGAGTCCCCATCCCAAAACATGACAATTCTAATGACCTGCACATAAAACTGAACGATCAATTCACTGTCAACACATGTTTGACACACATGAAACACAGTGGGTATTTGGATCTGAAGCTTGTGGACTTTTTCTCTTTGAGTGACCTCAAAACGTTGACCAAAAAACTGTTGAGCTGAGAGGGGCAATTGTTATTCCTAAACAGAACTTGGTGTTATGCATTTGTTGTCAGTAGTTTTTTAATTTGGTCTCTTGTATCATTTCTGTAACTTACAATTAAATATTTTGGCCAAGTTTCCTTTGGAAAATACATTTTAATCCCAGGGGACTTCCAAGTTCCAAGAAAAACAAATTATAAAAATGGCTACATGTTGAATAATTTATACTGTATCATTGTTGACGTTCTTTCTTTCTTTCTTTCTTTCTTTCGCTGTCGGTATACCACATTGATATGGTTGGATCATGGATCATTAATACAATATACTCAATATTCAATATCAGCTGACAGATGACTGTAAATCCACACTCACCCCCAGACTTTTAAGAGCTAGAAGAGGTCATATGCCTTTGGATGGATGTAACAAAGAGAAACTATAACTACTCTATATTTGGATCGCCATGACAACTATAATGCTGTGGTCGTGTATGGTGGTGATCATTAGTTTATGCTTGCTCACTCTGCATCCTCTGCTTCAACTTGCTACGCCTCCAGTTGTGCCCAGTGTGGAGCCTTGATGCCACACACACACACACACACACACACACACACACACAAGTGCACATGCATGCACTCATGTATGTAATGCAATGTACCAGCGCAGACGCCCACAATGCCACACGCTCCCGTCTCTGAGAGAAGGAAAGTGCCTCTCGTCTGCTGTCTTACTGAGGATTTCAAAGAGGTTGTGGACTTCACTTCCAGAGGAAGAGCTTCTCTGTCTACAGAGAGTGAGAACGCGAGACGGAAAATGTCAGACAAACACTGAGCAGAGGTGGGATGTGACAGATATGATTTTCAATATTTGCTTTGCTGTTGTGAAAACAGGGGATTTGCTGAGTTTTTTTTTTGTTATACTACTAAAACCCTCAACCTGGTTTTAGAAGGAGCTACAATAACAAGCAAATTCTCATGATACGATCAAGAATAAACAACACACACACTTTCAAAGTGACACACTTTCCATCCATTCATTGGATAAATGAAACTGAATCTACTAAAGAAATTGAAACAGCAACAAACAAATGTTTTCAGTTGAAAAACTACAACAAAAACAACAAGTCAAACAAAACTGAGCCGGTTAACACGGTGAAGTCCTCAGGCTTGTTTGGTGCCGGGAACAGATTGAAGCTGGCCATTTCAATGTTGTTATGGAAACGAGATGAGACTGTGACAAGCAGACACTTATCACATTTAGCTGCTTTGCATGTAATCTGCTGAGAATCTGTTAATTGCCTCTTTTTGTGAACTGCCCAAGAGCCCCGTTTTTCTCTTTCATTCAATCTCTGATTTTGATCATTTATGGGCTGTTGTTTTCTTTTTTTAATCACCCCCTCCTTCTCTAACCCCCCCCCCCCCCCCCCCCCCCCCCCCCCGCTTGTCTCTTATGATCCTGTCATGTGTGAGCAGTGATGTTGCCCTCTCCAATGAGTGAAGATGTAAGTTACTATTTTGCTCTGACAGTCTGGGTTAAGAGCCCACTCACTGAGATAAGAGAGCATTGTTTACTTGGCTCCGCCTTGTTACAACTCCCACACAGACACACATGGAGAGTTACTGCACGGCACAGCTCGGCTTTAATGTCACAGTGTCCAGACTGTGTGGTTGTGGCCAGTCATTGTGAAACAGTCAGCGGCTTAAACCGATGCTGTTGGTATTGAAAGAACTCCTGAAAAACCTTAAAACTCGGCAGAACAGTTAGCACTGTGTGCAGATGTAGATTGTACATTGTATTCTAAAGTCAACTCATCTGCTAAGTCGTTTGTATATAAGGCCATTTTAAGTGGACTGCTCCTTAATTGGCACAATCAGAATATTATGATTTATATGTCTTTCAAACTCAGGCTGAGCTGGACAGCAAGGGAAAAAAGGCCACCTTGTTTTCTGCGACGATCAGGATCATTTTAAACACCGGGCCCTAATCTCACACAAAGCATTTAAAAGCATTCATTACTGTTGCCTTGCAACAAAACACCTGGGTTTGCGACCCAGCCCAACCGAGAGCTGAAGTTGAATATTCTCCCCGAGTGCACAGGGGGTTTCTCTGTTTTCCTCCCACAGCTCAAAAACATGCAGAGGTTGATTGAACTCTCTAAATTGACCGTTGGTGTGAGTGTGAGAGTGAATGGTTGTTGAGTTAATACACTTTAAAATGGCTATTGTCTATTGTAATGCTGTAATATGTATATTATTAAAACTGTAGGTTTTGATGAACCTAACCTGCATTAATAAAGGTTTAATATTAATAATGAAAAAGAGCCACAAAATGTACAATTTATAATTTAGAATGTTGTTGATAACGTATAATGTTATTTTTATGTATTATAATGCTCATAACATTTAATGTTTTAAAATGTATTGCAATGTTTGCTTTGATCATTTTAATTTCTAATGTGCATTTGCTGCAAATGGTGGTGTTGTTAATATGTTACTTATGTTTCTGCTGTCAGATTGTCACTTTCAATATTCTTTTCATACATATATATAAACATATATATATACATTTATATGAGAACAACAAAAATGCTGTAAATCAAATGCAAGAAAATATATATTTTTATATATATAATGTTTTGATACTAGGGTTAGGGTTAGGGTTGTCTTAGCACAGCAGCTTTGTGACAGGTGTTTTCTTTGCTATTTTCTTGTTTCATTATGTTATGTTTATTGTACTGTCCATGTTGAATATCAGGTGTAATATCAGGTCTGTTTTTTAAGTGAGAATGACCCTGACATTCACTTCAAATTCTATACATAAGATTGTATTAGTTTTTTAATTAAAACCCCCCTTTTAATGTAATATAATTAGATGTATTAAACAGTAGTAAATAAAGGAAATCTACATATTGGAAAAATGTTTCTTAACACATACACAAGGGAGACTCGCACTGCGTCCCACTCATCACCTGTCAGGACTGCTCATAAATCACTATTGTCTCCATCAGGACTTTTTTAACCCTTTGTTGTAAACACGTTGTTTCTGCTCTATTCTCTCATTGACTGTGCTGTCATTCCATATATATTGATTTGGCAGGTTTTCAGTGCATAGACTGGGCAGAGGAGAGAGAACTAGAACTAAAACACACCTCCTCAACTCTGCTCACTCTGCTCTCACACACAGTCTCCAACCACCACGTCAGTCTACATACCGGTACTTCATGCCGGTGAGCTTGGCTGTGGACTCCTTCAGGTTGTGGTGGTAGCGGTGGGTGAAGGAGCCCAGGCTGCGAGCTATCAGGGCCACGGTGCGGAAGCGGGCACGAGCCTGACTGGCAGTATTGGGGCTGGTGGAGTTCTGCTTGCTGTGCTCCCCATTACGTGGGGCCTTCAGTCCGTGGTCTGTACATGCAAAGGACACCTGCATGGTTGTTGGCTAAGGCCACAAGAGCTGCTCCCGAGACAAATAAGTCCTTGACAGTCTTTTTCTTGTCCTCTGGAAAGTCTGGAATGTGTTTCCTTGTTGATTCTACGTGAAGCTGGACGTCACTGGTCCAGAAACCGTTCTAGCAGGTGCTGCTGAAATCACAGGCAGGAATGATGGGAGCATGAGATTGTTCAGTTTCTTAAGGGAGGAGATGAAGCTGGGGTTATGTCAAAATTGGACATAACAGCAGTGCAGTCCTGCTTCAGTGTGTGGAGGGCTGAGACTTAGAGTTGGTCTGACACCACCTGAAAATATGACAGAGGATGGAGATGGAGGGAGAAGGATGGAGGAAAATGAGGAACTGGATGAGTCGTTTGAAGAGTTGCCGACTGGGAAGAGGGAATACAGTGTGTGTCACAGAGGGTTAGAGGAGCGAGGCTTACAAGTGTGACTAAAAAGAGAAAATAATCTGCTGAACCAGAAATGACAGTACTTAAAAAAAAACCCTGTAGAAATAATTCAGTTTATTTTCCCCTACAGTTGTCTCCATTTGAATGCCCTTTGCTTCAGCTTCATTGCAGAAATATGATGAACAAGAACAACTTTGCCCTGGTTTCTCATGTCTTTCTGTCTAATTTTTCTATTTCTGTCCTCATTGAACCAGCCTCTCTCTCTCTGTTTATGATGTCTATGTTTCTTTTGATGTCTTTCTCTTGAGGGTGTCTCTGAGGTTTTTGTCAGTTTGTGTGTCTGGAGACTCTTCCTTGCCCTCAAACTGCAGCTAAGCAATCCAGTCAAACGCCGGGAAGGAAGAGAGTAACACTGCACCACCATGCTATGCCCTCAACACTGTGCACAGACACACACACACACACACACACACACACCACAGAACGCCTTTAACTACTGTCATACGTCTTTAAAATAAGGTCATGCTTTCACAGTACAGCAAAATGCTTGCAAACAAATCCCCGTTCACTGACAATTTCTCTGTGACAAACTGCTGCACTTCGACTCAACACACATGTGCTCACACGCAAAACCAAATCTTTGTGGATACAGGTGCTTCTTACACAGAGTGAGATGCCAGCACTCTCTGAGGCAGGATGAGCTTCTTGAATGTTGTGAGTCTTCCTGCAACTTTTAGAGGCGTCAAACAGTTTTTACACTGGAATCAGAGGTTTGCAAAGATCCACATCCCAAAAGAAGCAGCAGAAGCAGCAGCAGCAGCAGCAGCAGCAGCAGCAGCAGTGTCTCCAGCGGCTGTCCTCAGACTGGGCAGAGAGCCTGGTTCTGTCTCCAAAGTCCGCAAGGAAGTAACACAGCTTTTATGGTTCCCGGGTTTGCAGCAAGAATACTCTCTTTGATAAAGGGACCCTGGAATGGTAATGGACAAGCGGAGAGGAGGAGGAGGAGGAGGAGGAGACTGGAGGATGCATGGTACATCATTTCAGAGAGAGGAGGACAGATGCAGTGAGGAGGCGATGAACAGCGAGTGTGGAGAGAGTGAGCCAGGCGCTGAATGAGGAGGGAGAGAGACAGAGTGTAGAGGCTACTGGCTCTGACTGACTGGCTGAAAGAACTGCAGTGTTTTTCACTATGGCGCCACACACTCTGAGTGGGAGAGAGAGAGAGAGAGTGAGAGAGAGAGAGAGAGAGAGAGAGAGAGAGCCATTGGGCTAATGTGACTTGATGTATGTGTGTTCATTTACATGGAGGAAATCCACCTCAGGCTGGATGTTTACGTGGCATATTGTGTTTGATGACAGTAACCTACATGTAACATCAGTGACACGCTTCACTTCCCTGTGAACGACCTAGGCATTTTGATTGCACCCCCCCCCCCCCCCCGCCCGTTACTGTGTGTGTCCTCTTTATACTGCAGTAACCACTAATTAACGACATCAAGCATCATTTCAAAGCACTTTCTCTCATATACGCAAAGTATAAAGTTACTGGCTTTAATTCTGATTTACAGAAACATCCAGAAAAGACCGACACTGACACTGATGTCCCGGAGCAGATGTTAGGTAACAGATCGGATGAAGTGTCGCAATGAAACAAAGCGTTAACCAGTGTTCAGGCAGCAGCACAGTGTCTTTACTCTCCTCACCTACTTAGCAGTAAATTGACAATGCAAGATTTCATGGTTCATTGAACAGCCGCAAAAACCTTGAGGCAAATTTTATTTATATCCCCGTGACTGCATTTGATAGCAGAAGACATGGTAACAGTCATTTTCACGACGATGTGAGCTTCTGGGTCAGGAATCAGCCAGATTGTGTACGTCATGATAGATTATATGTATCTTTGCAGATTTATTCAGTATTCGATGTGAGCTGGGTCACATTTTATTTGATTTTCAAATTCACAGGCATTTCACAGAATTCAATCCAACATACTGTCACATTTTTTTGGTAGAAGATATATTATTTAGTAGTTTCCATTATTGCAACTGAATGTGCAAGGTACAAGACTAAATCCATTTAAACAGTTAAATTATAAAATATAGAAAAAAAAAGTAGCTTTCATGGGTCAAGATCCAAAAATGCTGAAGCCTACAATAACACAACTGGAAAGCGTCATTCGTTCAACCTTAACTTAATGGAATTACGACTCCAATATTAAGCAGAAATGATGCCATGATGACATGACATGACAGCAGCCTCCGTGAAAAACAGATTTTTGAGTTTCACAATGCTCTGGAGAGGTTAAACATCAAACATCTCTCTGGTGTCACCAGCATCTCCAAGGCTACAAATACCTTCCTGTTAATTCCATTTCAAAGTATGCCAGTCACAAGTGTTACAGTCTTGGTTGGAATCCCCAACAGGTGGCGACGCGGTTACCCCAAGGCAAACCGCTGTGTCTTAACTGCTCCAGTAACAACTGATGAAGTCTTGAAATTGCGTTGCTAAGACACAAACCTCCATGCGAGGAGTTTGTGAAAAATGATGAGTGACAATGAAATTGCACCGAAGAGACCGACTAATCTCTCCACGGTGACCTAACCATGGATTTCCCCACAATTTGGAACATCTCTCGGCATATCTTGCGCAACCAAAAATACTGCATCTATTAATGAGGAAAACATTTATCATCCTGTCTCACATTCTATCTAAATAAAGCCCCGGGAATTGCTGGATTCCATGTCACATAATTACAGCCCTGTAAACAGTTCGCTGCTTGACTAACAGATTTTTGTGTTTCGCATTCTGCTGCTGCTGAAAAGGCTGTTCAAGATTTAATAGATGCTCTTCCTTATCACCACTAACCTCCCGTTGAGAAAATGAGAGATAATGAAGGGGGGGGGGGGGCACCTTTCCAAGCTGTCTTTGACATCACTGCTGCACCAGCAATTTGCTCTCCCTGGTCACTTTGTTCTTATCAGAGTGGGAGCTGGAGTCATTGTAATGCACTGCACACACATACAGCACGACTGTGTGTACAAACTATACAATTAATCATGAAACATGCAAGACACACTAATGAACAAGCCGGACACTGAATGTGAAGGTTTGAACGAAAAGTAAAGTTATCGTCATCATCATCATCATCATCACCAACATCACCACACAAGGTGTTGCAATTCTCCACCATAGCCATTCTCATCACATCATCAACATCATCATCATCACCCCATTACCATCATCATTTTCACTGCAATAACTTTGACTTATGACCATCAGCATCATAGTCGGCTCTTCCTTTTGCAGCACACCGCTCTGAATGCACTGGGTTCAGTGACACAGATGAACGCTGACATGTTTATTGCGGGAGCCTCCGCAGACGCCTCGTGACCTTCCAGAAAAGAAATGGAAGTGGCCACGGGAGCCGTTTCATTTCACTCTGCAGTTCACGGTTAATAATACTGACGGAGGATTTGAGAATTTCCACCTCAGAGCGATCACTTTTTGAGGCAAGAATTACACGTATTTGTTCACAAAAAAGATGCATATTTTTGTTACGGGATGTGTTAGGCTTCCATTAGAGAGACATGTAGTAAATATATGTTTTTTTTTTCCCCTTGAGTAAGTAATTCTAAAAAAAAAAAACAATAGATATGCTGCATTTGAATGTTTTTAAGTGGCAAATATGTAAAATATTTATGCTTAGCTTTTCTTTTTAGGGAGGGGTATGCTGCAGTTTGGTCTAGGCACAAAAGGCACCTGGTTATGGCCAGGAAAAAAATCTGGGTTTTTCCCTCATAGCATCAGTACCCGCCTCTCCATAAAAATACACCGCAACAAATCCCGTAATAATTCCACTATGCAAATATAGAATATTCGGTCTCGCCTGACTGTGATCGACTGCTTTGCCCAACCTCTCCTCCTCCAGGTGACACGTTGATATGACAATTTTCCAAAACACCACACTCAATGTCACATTCAACATCTGACTTGGCACACATTAGGAACACTGATGTACAACTGACAGCTCAGCCAAACTTAAGGCCTAGTTCACACTTAAGAGTTTTCGGGCTCGGGTTTTTAAAAATAATCACGCACGCTTGGTTCTCAAACACATCTTCGCTCAGACTGCAAACACAGTCCTGTCAAAAGCATGACAAGTCAACAGGTGGTGATATAACTGTAACTGTAAAGCCCTGCGAGCCAATCACAATCACGGAGAGACAAAAAAAAAAACCCAAAAAAAGATAAATAAAGTAAATATGCATGTGTAAGCATGTCAAAGGCTCAGCTTGCCACATGTAAACAAACATGATGACGTCTCACACTGACGTCAGCCAGAGGGGACACAGATGCACAGCCCAAAAACACCATTTTTTCCTGGCAGTTTCCAAAACGTGCATTTTCAGAGACATCGTGCTTGTACGAAAAGGCCCGAACACAAAGAAAAAGTGTTCCAAAAATAACTCCATCTACATGTAGAATGGGGCTGACTCTAGCTTAGTATTTGGTTTACAGGCCTGAAAATGCTGGGATACCTAATAATTTAGATAAACACACACACACACACACACACACACACACACACATTCTTGTACAGTGTTCTTAGTGAAGTCTTGAGTCACTTTTTAGTGAACTTTCAAATCTTTTCAGATGTTTGTGTTCAGTCAAGTTCAGTTCACTCACTGCCACGTTCTCCCTCACTGACGTCACATTCCGGGTTAGCACGGACGTGTCCAGCTCCTTCTCCTCTCCTGACGATCATTTATAATTTAAATTAAAAGTTTTTCGGGAAAACCAAAACAATATGTTCACAGACTTATCTCTGACTAAGATGGACACAGGAGAGAATCTGTCCTGCACCAGGTGTAACAGTGTAGGTTGATTAACACTCGGTGTAATCACTGATTATTATGTACACCTGTGAAGCAGAGTGTGCTAAGTGCTAAGTGCTAAGAGTGCTGTTATACTCACTTTCGCTGAATGCCTCTCGTCCAATCAGGTGACTTGTTTGCAACTATAGTTTGAATGAACTGTCGCATAATCAGTTTCATCTCACGGCGAGACTGTAACACTCTCTCTCTGCCCGTGTGCATCAGGAAGCAACTGTAATGAATTATTGTTCTTTGCTACGTTTCAAATCAATCAGTAAAAAATAAAAAAAGTAAAAATGTTGGCCTGAGTTTGAAAAAAATTATTAAAAAATTCACGTATCGGAAGCTTTAGCAGTGAATGATGAGGACAGGTGACTAAATGAAGTGAGTGAGAAGGTTCAAGCACTTGTGACCTTTGACCCATTATGACTGTGATACATTATGTGTTTACATATTTTATTTTGTCAACACTTTAATTTGTAAAGGTTTGCCTTTAATTAAAAACAATTAATGTGAGATTTGTGTCCCCTTGTCCTTTTTGCACGACCCAAGATAGAACCCCAACCTTGTTATTAAAGTAACTTTTACTCTGAGTACATTTTAAACAAGCTACTTGTTTACTTTAACTTGAGTACATTTTTAGACCAGTACTTTTACTTGTGGTACTTTTACTTGATTGGATTGACTGGATTAATTTAAGGCTACCAGAACCAAACCATTTTTATTCTTACACACTTATAAACACATACTTATGGGTTTTAAATCCAGCCAATGAATGTGACACACTGGACCTTTACTTTATCACTTCATCAATCTTTTCCACACGACCTGCCAAAGTCACTAAAAGCACCGCGGAATGTCTGGTGGCCTCATGTGCCTCCAAAGACGAGTCCAATTACACAGTCCTGCACCTTGCTGTCCAGACAGTTTGCTCGTTATCAGGAGATGATGAATGCATTAGGTGTTTAACGCGACTAAACTTGCTGAGCAGTTGAACTTTAATCCCTGCTTCCAGTTAAACACGAGAGGCAACACATTTACAGACAAACTGCTGTTTACACTAATTGCTCATTTACATTTATTTCACAATATCAGACAGTAACCGTTCCTTATATATAATCAGTGTGATCACCCAGCTTTATGGAGACTGTGCTGTAAAATCTCCCTCTACAC
Organism: Solea solea; assembly: GCF_958295425.1. Classification (NCBI taxonomy): domain Eukaryota; kingdom Metazoa; phylum Chordata; class Actinopteri; order Pleuronectiformes; family Soleidae; genus Solea; species Solea solea. The sequence continues at coordinate 11,156,945 of NC_081134.1, forward strand.
ACATACTGTCTGTTATATAACAAAATACAACCTTACATTTAAAGCATGTATTAAAAACGTTGCTGCTGAAAATGTTTGGATTTTAAGTGTATGCCCACTTCCTCATGACATCATATCCTACCTGTAGACCATGCTGGCACTAGGCTGCGTAGAAGCCTGAAACAAGTGGCCGTGTACATAAAGAAGCTCCTCCAAACTGTTCTGCCCGCGAGGTCTGCTGGCTTCAAAGCCTGATGGAGGGCAGCTGGTGGAGTATGAGGGGTTCAGCCGAGTTCCTGCCCCCTGCCTCTGCTGGTTGGAACTGGGGCAGCGTTCCAGCCTCGGCCCCCCTCTCTGCCTGGGCACGGGGACCTCAGTACAGGCAGCCTTGAGATACATGTTTGGACCAGCCTCGTCTCCAACAGGCCGATGGGACACTTTCTTTTGTTAGCGAAATCTCTTTCAATATATTTAGTCATCGTGTGACCCAAGAACATCTCCATGAAAGTGCAATGCAATGTCAGTCATGCAGAACCACGGAGGATATCCATGTGTGTTTGTTTACTGAGGAGATACCATCGTGCCAAAAAGGACCGACAGAGTGATTTAGAGTGATGACACTATTTCCAGAGATATGGCCGACAAACTGCACATGTACACAAATAAGACTGGGGCTGCTGGACACACACACACACACACACACACAGAAATAGAATTAACACAGTGACAGTATCAAAGATACAGATAACAGCTTGGAGGCCAGAGAGATCTGTGTGTCATACCTATGATGTCAACTTTTTATTCTTAGATGATTGACAATTTAAAAGACAATGGCAGCTTTAGTTTGAAGCCTGAACAAAGCCAGGAGGATATGACTTCTGCAAAACATTTGTCACATGTAAAGTCAGTCAGTCGAAGCCAGTGCACCGACGTAAAGTGATCACTCTGTTCCTCTCATATTAGTTTGAAACAAGTGATTAAATGATCATAGAAACAGAAATGCAGTGCAGTCAGCTCTGAGAACAAGACGATTATACATCAGCTATGGTTATTTAGTACGACCTGGCGTCAACACAAAAGCCTTTGCTGATAAAGAACAACGAGCCAGTTGGAAGAGTAGGAACAGGAGCCGACCTTGACATGCACCTGCATGCACCAGGGGACAACTCACCCCTCCCTCCCTTTCCCTCACTCATTAGTGACCTGCGGTGGCCTTCACTTATTAGAAAGAAAGTTGTTCTTCTTTGTTTGTGTCATAAGCCTCCACTTCAAAATGCAAAACAAGATGGTGGCGTCTGCAAAGCAAGGTCATTCCTTAAGTAAGGACATATACAAGGCTCGCTCAAAGGCCATGAAAACAAGTGATTAGATTACATTTTCTCTCCGAAAGACAAAGTTGCTCTGGAATGACGGCAGATATATGGAAGCCTGTGATAGCGGATGGAGGCAAACATCAGCTCCAGTAAATGTTCATATGTGACATTTGAAATGAATTATTTTAAAAGCTGCAGTATGCAGGATCACTAGAAGAAAAACAATTGTTTGTTGATTGTTGACACCAGAATGTTAAAAACACTTCATACTGAACAACCTCTTCAGATCAGCATAGACAAACACACTGTTATTTGTGCTCCTGTTACCTTATGAGTTAAAAGGCCATAAATAGATTTCCAGTGTGTTTGCAAAGCGGTTACCATTGTGACTGCTATTTAGGCTAAACTGTTGTTTTTTTATTATTATCATTATTAATGGCATACAGTTAATGGGCACACGATGTTATAGTACTTGGGTTTTTCTAACAGTGTAAAATGAACCCTTGTGAAAATATCATACTGTTTTCTTAGCTGAAGGGATCTCCAGACTTTGATTAAAATGGTTTAATTGTCATATTTTCACTTAGGTTTATGTTTTGTTATTGAAATGACCCTGTCCTTACAGAGGACTCTATGCATCATGTTCAATAATAATCACCAACAATAATACCTTCTATTCTGGTGCCTGGTGTTATCATTTGATGATTATAGGTAGCAGGGAGCAGAGTTAGATCAATGAAAGTAATGACATATCCATGACAAGTCCATAAAAATACAGAATCAACAAAAATAAATAAATAAAACCATTCACATTTCCATTACTCAGTTATTTTCCTGTTAGTTGTATCTGCCTGCCCTCTAGTGGAGAGAGAAGCAGGATGTTCCTGCAAAGACAGTAGGAACATGCAGTGCACGTACACACACGCGCACACACACACCAACCACACACACACACACACACACACACACACACACACACACACACAATAATATAGAGATCCATCACTAATTTACAGATATAAGTGTGTATTAGCGTATCTAAGGAGAAAATGGAGATAGGCCTATACTGTAAAATGATGTGGGGGTTGTGATCGGTTCTCTGTGTGTCTGTAATGTCCTCCCACTCAGCGTGAGAGGCATTTAGTCTATTTCAGTCCTTGGATATGTGAGGACTTTTCTTTCCTCCAAGACCAGAGTGACTCATCGACGCTTGTACACAGTCATACTCCTGCAGACAGCGAGGGGAACACTACTCGGAAAATCTGGCCCTCACAGCAGAATAACATTGTGGCTGACCGAGTGCTCTTCTTACAGTTCACAAACAAATCCCGTTCAACAACAATTTCTCTCTCGCACGTGCATCAACTCAACACACATGTGCACACACAAACCTAACGTTACATATATGGTGGACCTCCATACCGCCGATAGAAACCGTGCTGGAAATTGACCTCCATAACAGAAAATAGCAACAAAAGACCAACTTGTCTCACGGAGGACAGTTTCTAGGTCCGCCAAATTGTCTGCAGCCGCGTCCCTCTCAATTTAGTTGTATATAGGTGCATATCATGAGGGTCACTGATGTCAATCACAATCAGTGACAGCATGTTTATATAGTATTCGGATGGAAAAGTCATTCCATACAGTTTATGGACCTGACCATTTGCTTCAAGGTTCAATTCAATGTCTCTATGTGGCCCTGTGAACCTCATGTGGAGGATAAAGTGGTAGAAAATGGATGGATGGATGTATAGTGCCAAATCACAACATACATTATCTCAAGGCACTGTACGGCAGAGAGCTTTACAATAGAAAGCAGAGTAACCCAACAGTTCACACAATGAGCAAAGCACTAGGCATCAGTGGAGAGAAGAAAACCTCCCTTTTAATCTCTGAAAAATACATTTCTGACAGGACCAGACTCAATGATGTGCAGTTGGGGTGAAAGGAAAAATGGTGGACAGAGGAGACACTTGTAGACGATCTGACTTGTGCTGGTAGCAACGCAACAGACACTGCAGGGCAAAAAAAAAATTATAACGCATAGCAATTTTTGTGGATATGCAACTGACAGGGGTAAAAAATGTTAACTCAGATCACACAATCACAACCCCAAAAAGGGAATTTGTTGCTGATGAGGTTGAGGTTATTTTTTGCATCTCTACTCTATCACAGTGCAAATATTATCACTTACTCTGAAAGGTTATTACTCGCCAAGTTCATGCTTATTTTTATATCTTGACATTTGCAGTGACGTCATTGCCAGTGAAATAATATTCTTATCATACTTCTTATCATATCTTATCGTGTAATTTGGTTTAATCTGGGAAAGTCAAGGGCATTTCCTTCTCTGTGTGGTATAAATAAGACACTGTGAGATGAGGAGAGGCAGAGCAACTAAAGTCATGATGAAGATGAAGACCTTGTTGGCCGTGTTGGGTTTATCCCTCATCAGCCTGTGTGTGGCTGACCTAGAAGGAGACGAGATTCCCTTTGAGATGAATGATCAAGGTAAGAATAAGTTGTAATATTTTCTACCATGTATTTATTTCTTACAATAGTGTTGTTGTGCTGCTCTTGAATCTCTCCTTTTAATTTGATTGTCGACACAAAGTTGACGAATAAAGGAATTACTTTTCTTTTTGTTTCAACTATATATTGAAGTCGGACCCTCCGCTGTTGAGATCACACACGTCGACTCAGACGTAGGAACATTCGACCCTTCAACAGGTAATATTTCCCACAGTGATTTGATTTGTTACTGTACTTGGAAGATGTTTAACTATTTCTCTTCATCGTCCTCAGGTCTTTTCACTGGAACAGTCAGCGGAAATTATCACTTCAGCTTCTCTTCTAAAGACTGCTCACCTCGGCTGCTGACGCTGCACCTGCTGAAGAATGGAGAACCGATCCCAACTGTGTTCGACCACAGAGCTGGAAGCAATGGCATGGTTGTACATCTTAATGCGGGAGATCAGGTGGCCATGAACTTCAGAAGACGATACTTTATCCATTTCCATATCCATTTCCGTTCTCCTATCCATATTGAAGTCAGAGTCGGGTATGATGAAGATTAAGTTTCGAAACATACTAGAGATTTGTTTGAGTGTTTTGGTAAATGACAAACACTTAACAGCAAGATAACATTAAAGACGTAGTATCAGAATCAATAAACCTGCTGTAAAATCATTGGGGTTTTATAGGAGGATGATTGTTGACGACAGCCAGTTTGTAAATTGAAAAATGTATCTCCAGTGATTTGAATCAATAAAGCTATTATAACTCAAACTACAAAAACTGTGCCATGATTGAAAAAAGAAATGAAAATGTCCTTTGATATGTCAAATGCAAAACAACACATTTGGAGAACCCTTAAAATACCATTAAATCATTTGCAAAGTGAAATTTACTTTTCATTAATAAATTCAGTAACTTCAACTTCATTGTGATTTTAGTCCCAGTGAGACTAGAGTGGATTCATCACTTTTTTGATCCAAGTTTGGCAACAGAGTTACAAACACACAAACATGAAGTAGATAAAATCTTCATCATGCACCATGTAAAAGATTTGAAATTATTTTTTTTATTTTTTATTGCATAGCTCAATACATAGTAAAAGGAAATTTGATCAGATTAAATCAGAATCAAAATAATAAGGCATCGATAAAGTCATAATTCAAAAGTAAACGTATTAACTCATTCACTGTCTATCACTTTATCCTCAACATGAGAGGTAAAGACGGGGTCACACCCTGGACCACCATTCACTCTCACACTTATTTTAAAATAGTCAAATGTTCATATTAAAGTGAAAGAATGTCCATAACTGCATCCATAAGTGCATTGTCTTTATGTGTCTTTAGGGGAGTAAACAGCATAACTTAAAATCCAAGTTAGACTGTGATCTGTCTGTGTGGAGTTTTCATGATCTCCAGTTTCCTCCTTTCTTTCACTAAATGTGTGTGTGGACTGACTGCAGCTGCTCACCAAAATCCATAAAGGATGAGCAGTATAGCTAATGTATGGATGGAGTTCTGATCGCACATAAATACTTGTAATTATCTTGGGGACAAGGCAGAGTTTCAGTTGTTGATATTTCAGCACTTTTCTCTGCAGATTGTGGTTGTTAGTGACAAAGACCAGCAGATGGTGCTGTCAGTAGAACACACACACTGTCAGTTGTGCACCTCCTTGTGTGTTTTTGGCCTTTAATCCCAATCCTGGATGTCCTCAGTGCAGGCAATCCTACCACAGACTGATGAAATCTGGGTGTGTGGGTCATGGTTCAGAGTCCAGGTGGGATCTTTGCTTTTCAGCCACAGTGGCTGTTCTTTTCCACTAGATGCACTTCAAACTTCCTAACTCTTCCCTCGGCTTGGGCTACAAGGTCAGCACAGTCCAGCACCAGCTTCTTCCACTGCATCTTCTAAAGGGGCACTGAGCTCAGTGAGGTATAAGACGACTGTGAGACGCTGCATACACTGGATGACTCTTCCTGGCTTGGTTCCTGCCTATAAGCACTTTTCTTCAGAGAACCAAAAGCCATTATGCTTTACATTCGAATGACATTTTGCACCTGTCTGCTCCCCGTGCTTGGACCGAAATGGGTTTCTTTCCTTTCACTCTCTCATTTTTTTTTTTGCTATGTTATTTTATGTTAGTTCCGTTGACAAAGTAGCAGAGCAAATAATCATCGACTGGAGCTGCTTTGTTATCCGTGAAAAGGTTCCTGTGGACGGCTGTGATGAAGGTCATATTAGTGTTTGTTGATATCTTTACTCATTAAATGTCAAACGCCTTTACTGTCATAGAGCTTTAAAATAAGGTCATGCTTTCACAAACAAATCCCGTTCAACAACATTTTCCCTCTCGCACGCGCGTCAACTCAACACACACGTGCACACACAAACCAAATGTTACATATATGGTGAAACTCCATACCGCCAATAGAAACCATACTGGAAGTTGACCTCCATGACAGAAAATAGTCTTCATTATACAAACTTTTGTGACCATTTAGGTTTAAGTGTCTTTTAACTAAGACCAACTTGTCTCACGGAGGTCAGTTTCTAGGTCCACCAAAATGTCTGCAGCCGCGTCCCTCTCAGTTTATTTGTACAGTATATAGGTGCATGTCATGTTATAGCCCACTGAGGTCAATCACAATCAGTGAACGCATCTTTATATAGTATTCGGATGGAAAAGTCATTCCATACAGTTTATGCATCTGACCATCTGCTTCAAGGTTAAATTAAATTAAATTAAATTAAATTAAATTAAATTAAATTAAATTAAATTAAATTAAATTAAATTAAATTAAATTAAATTAAATTAAATTAAATTAAATTAAATTAAATTAAATTAAATTCAACTCAATTCAATTCAATTCAATTCCATTCAATGTATTTGTACAGTGTGAGTGGATGGTTGTTTGTCTCTATGTGGCCCTGCAACCCTCATGTGGAGGATAAAGTGGTAGAAAATGGATGGATGGATGGATGTATAGCGCCAAATCACAACATACGTTATAAGGCACTGTACATAGTAAGGCAGAAGCCTTTACAATATTATAGAGAGTATTTAATTGATACTGTGCCTGTTGTCTGTTTGTCTCTTGTCTTTTGTACCTTTTTGCACTGATGTTGAGGGTTACTACCTCAACTTCGTCGTACTTTGCAATGACAATTAAAGATATTCTGTTCTATTCTAGAGAGCAGACAAACCCAACAGTTCACACAATGAGCAAAGCACTAGGCATCAGTGGGGAGAAGAAAACGTCCCTTTTAATCTCTGCAAAAAGAAATCTCTGACAGGACCAGACTCAAAGATGGGCAGTTGGGATGAAAGGAAAAACGGGGGCGGGGGGACAGAGGAGAGGAAGGGGAGAGAACGGGAGGTGAGGTTGAGACAGATCAAAGAGACCATGAGCCGAAATACAACAATTGTATGAAGTTATAAGTTTAGACAAGACAGTGTTGTGCATTCAGAGATGGACCTTCTCCTCTAGAGATGGTTGTGTGGGAAAATCCTTGTCGATCAGCAGTTGCTGAAATACTGAAGTACCAACCACCATGCCACATTCAAAATCCCATAGACCACCATTGCTCTCCATTCTAACGCTCGGTTTGAACTTCAGCAGTTCGTCTTGTCAACACGTCTAAATGCTTCGAGTTGCTGTCGTGTGCTTGGTTTGAACGTTTGCGTTAACAAGCAGTCGAACAGATGAACCTAAAAGTGTGACTGAGGAGTGTGCTCGGGTAGCATGAAATAACCCTAAGTGAATGACTGCATAGACTGTAAATGGAAATGAAGTGTTGGATTAATGTGGGAGAGATGTCAGTGTGTCTGCTATATCCTCCCACTCTGTGTGCACAGTGGGAGGCAGCATTTAATCTATTTCAGTTCATGGACACGGTGGGTCTTTTCTTCACTTTTCCCTTAACACCATGGTGATTCTTCAACACTTGTAGACGATCTGACTTGTGCCGGCAGCAACGCAACAGACACTGCAGGGCAAAAAAAATGAGAAAGCATAACAATTTCTGTGGATATGCAACTGACAGGGAAAAAAAATGTTAACTCAGATCACAAAATCACAACCCCAAAAAGGGAATATGTTGCTGATGAGGTTGAGGTTTATTTTATTGCATCTCTACTCTATCACAGTGTAAATATTATCACTTACTCTGAAAGGTTATCATTCGCCAAGTTCGTGCTTATTTTTATATCTTGACTAAGCCAAAGTCAAGTCATTGCCGGTAAAAACTTTTTCTTACCATACTTCTTATCATGTAATTTGGTTTAATCTGGGAAAGTCAAGGGCATTTCCTTCTCTGTGTGGTATAAATAAGACACTGTGAGACGAGGAGAGGCAGAGCAACTAAAGTCATGATGAAGATGAAGACCTTGTTGGCCGTGTTGGGTTTATCCCTCTTCAGCCTGTGTGTGGCTGACCTAGAAGGAGACGAGATTCCCTTTGAGATGAATGATCAAGGTAAGAACAGGTTGTAATATTTTCTACCATGTATTTATTTCTTACAATAGTGTCGTTGTGCTGCTCTTGAATCTCTCCTTTTTAATTTGCACGTACACACAAAGTTGACGAATAAAGGAGTTACTTTTCTTTTTGTTTCAACTGGATATTGAAGAATCCATCGCCGGTGTCGGAGTTGGACCCTCCACTGTTGAGATCACACACGTCGACACAGATACAGGAACATACGACGCTTCAACAGGTAATATTTCCCACAGTGATTTGATTTGTTACTGTACTTGGAAGATGTTTAACGATTTCTCTTCATCGTCCTCAGGTCTTTTCACTGGAACAGTCAGCGGAAATTATCACTTCAGCTTCTCTTCTAAAGACTGCTCACCTCGGCTGCTGACGCTGCACCTGCTGAAGAATGGAGAACCGATCCCAACTGTGTTCGACCACAGAGCTGGAAGCAATGGCATGGTTGTACATCTTAATGCTGGAGATCAGGTGGCCATGAACTTCAGAATCAGTGTCCATGTCCATGTCCATGTCCATGTTAAACTCAGTGTCAGGTTTATTGGCATGTAAGTTTTAAACATACTAGAGATTTGTTTGGTAAATGACAAACACTTAACAGCAAGATAACATTACAGGCGTAGCATCAGAATCAATAAACCTGCTGTAAAATCATTGGTTTTTTTTAGGAGGATGATTGTTGACGACAGCCAGTTTGTAAATTGAAAAATGTATCTCCAGTGATTTGAATCAATAAAGCTATTATAACTCAAACTACAAAAACTGTGCCATGATTGAAAAAAGAAATGAAAATGTCTCTGATATGTCAAATGCAAAACAAGTTTACATTTTTTACATTTGGAGAACCCTTTAAATACCATTAAATCATTTGCAAAGTGAAATTTACTTTTCATTAATAAATTCAGTAACTTCAACTTCATTGTGATTTTAGTCCCAGTGAGACTAGAGTGGATTCATCACTTTTTTGACCCAGGTTTGGCAACAGAGTTACAAACATGAAGTAGATAAAATCTTCATCATGCACCATGTAAAAGATTTGAAATTATTTTTTTTATTTTTTATTGCATAACTCAATACATAGTAAAAGGAAATTTGATCAGATTAAATCAGAATCAAAATAGTAAGGCCTCGATAAAAAGTCATAATTCAAAAGTAAACGTATTAAATCATTCACTGTATCCTCCACATGAGAGGTAAAGACGGGGTCACACCCTGGACCACCATTCACACTTATTTTAAAATAGTCAAATGTTCATATTAAGGTGAAAGAATGTCCATAACTGCATCCATAAGTGCATTGTCTTTATGTGTCTTTAGGGGAGTAAACAGCATAACTTAAAATCCAAGTTAGACTGTGATCTGTCTGTGTGGAGTTTTCATGATCTTCAGTTTCCTCCTTTCTTTCACTAAATGTGTGTGTGGACTGACTGCAGCTGCTCATCAAAATCCATAAAGGATGAGCAGCTAATGTATGGATGGAGTTCTGATCGCACATAAATACTTGGAATTACCTTGAGGACAAGGCAGAGTTTCAGTTGTTGATATTTCAGCACTTTTCTCTGCAGAGTGTGGTTGTTAGTGACAAAGACCAGCAGATGGTGCTGTCAGAAGAACACACACACTGTCAGTTGTGCACCTCCTTGTGTGTTTTTGGCCTTAAATCACAATCCTGGATGTCCTCAGTGCAGGCAATCCTACCACAGACTGATGAAATCTGGGTGTGTGGGTCATGGTTCAGAGTCCAGGTGGGATCTTTGCTTTTCAGCCACAGTGGCTGTTCTTTTCCACTAGATGCACTTCAAACTTCCATCCTCTTCCCTCGGCTTGGGCTACAAGGTCAGCACAGTCCAGCACCAGCTTCGTACAGTCAAAGGCTTCTTCCACTGCATCTTCTAAAGCGGCGCTGAGCTCAGTGATGTATAAGACGACTGTAAGATGCTGCACACACTGGATGACTCTGTATAAGGCTCTTCCTGGCTTGGTTCCTGCCTATAAGCACGTTTCTTCAGGGAACCAAAAGCCATTATGCTTTACGTTCGAATGACATTTTGCACCTGTCTGCTCCCCGTGTGCTACTTGCACTATTAAATTTCAATATTTTTCTTGTAACTGTTATCTCCCTGTTTGTTTTATTATTATTATTATTATTATTATTAGCAACTATGACATGTGCTGCTGCCTTTCACCAGGTCACTCCTGTGAAAGACGTCTTGATCTCAATGGGTCTTTTATCTGGTTAAATAAAATGAAAAATAAACAAAGAGCGACATGCAAAGTGTGTGTTCTCGATAACACACCTTTTTCCGAGTCTCCTTCATTTTCTATCAAATGTTCTCCTCACAGTTGGAGATTATTTCCTAACCTGCAGGAGGCTCAAGGTTGAAAAGAATGCCTGAGGTCATGTCTTTGTCATGGACACCAGTGACAGAGGATGGGGACAGTTTATTTTGACATGTTCAGGAGGAACTGCATCATGCATTTCAACATTTCGGAGATCTGAGAGGAAGTGACTGCAACACAGGAAGTGCTCTGTTATCCACCCTTCCTTTACCCCCACACATTAAAACAAAACAAGACACATGAACAGGCTGTGGGTGACAGACTTGTATGCACTGATGCACCTGAAAGATTTGGACTGAACAGGTCAATGTTGTCCAGGGGAACTTTTGAATTTCTCAAGATTCCATTTTGTCACATATTTTCCACATGAGCTCACTACTGTGTCCAAACAGTGTTTCCCTTCAATAATAGGTTGTGATTGTTGTTTTATCGTATAACTGCCTGAAGTTACAGGTGCAGGTGTTTCCTCTTGGTGTGTAACTTCACCTCTTTACTGTCGGACTTGTTCACTTGTGTGACAGACTGGTTTTTCTTCTTCTAATTATTTCCAGCAGGCTGTACACAGAGAGGTATACCGCCGCCCTCCTCCATTCGAAGTTGTTATTATTAACCGTTTAGATTATGGCTAAACTCAACAATAGCCCAAGGTTGCAGGGAGTGATAATGACAGAATATTATCATAGGCTGTCGCAGGTCTCACTATCATCGTTGAGTTCTCTCGACAAACACTGACAGCTTGTTCCCACCTGGAAATAAACTTTAAGGAACAACTGTGCATGTGTATAATGCAAAGTCAAAGACTCCAGCGCTACTCTGACAGACATGGCCTGTGTTTCAGCAACTGCTCACCACGCTCTTCCTCTTCAGTGCAGCAGTCAGTCTCCCTCCAGGCCTATGACATGACGCTACTGCTTATAAAGGGAGAGCATGATTACAAAGCAGGTCCAGCTGTGCCAATGAGCTCACCTGAGACTGCTTCATGAGCCATCTTCACTCCCTCACACAGCTGGCTGACACCCACCTCAACTATTCCCTATAACATGCTCACAGGAGAACACCAGCTTTTAAAGCACCTATGAGGTTTCGAGCGATTCTCCTTCATATTCTCATGGAACTGTTTATCTGTTGTACTTGATTGTGAGGCGCCCCAGCGCAGAACCTCCTTCGATCGAAATGTCTTGTCATTTCAGGGTGGCACAGTTTATGGAACAGTTTACCACTTCCTGTCAGGGAAAGCTCCAGCTTGGCCAGTGAATGCGTGGCTCATATCCTCTCAAACCTGAGAACATGTGCAATGTTTTTTTTTTTAATTTTTACAATGTATGTCTCTTCTGCTGATTTGTTTGTTCTTTCTGTATTAAGTGTCTTTTTTTTTTTAACCTGCCAAGGGACTGCAAGCCTTAGGCTATAATCTGTCGTATTTACATATAATACAATGCTGTATATGTCCATGCATACGTAATAAATATAATAAATCAAAATAACATATATTGCAAGCTACAAGACAAGTGATGACACCAAGTGATGGCAACCAACCTAAGCAGTGTCATCTTATTCTGGATGAACATTAGAGTTTGTTACAAAGGTTTAATTCATAAAACATTTCACCTGTCGATTCCATTTTATCTCATCATGATGGACCAAACTAGCAGTAGTTTGCTCTCAGTGATGCAAACTGTCATCACTTACCTGCGTTTTTACATTAGGTCGCAGTTCAAGCCTCCTTTTCTGGACCAGCATGATGTGCTCCACACACAAGGTACATTCATGTACATACTACATAGTGTGATAGGATAGAGAATGTGAGGTGTGAGGGATTCACTTACCTTTTCACGTCATGTGAAGGAAATCATCCATCCATTGTCTTTATCATCGTCATCTTCATCTTTGCCTTATCCCCAAATCTTTCCCAAATGTTTTTGGAACTGTGGGAGGAAACTGGAGAACCTGGAGAAAATGAATGAAGTCATGCAAATGAATGAGAAATGAGACATGGAAACTTGGCTGAATGGAAATGTGTGAAAACCCCCAATATATATATATATATATATATATATATAAAAAAAATAAAATCTAAAATGACAAAGTATTCATTGGTACAATTCTCATGAACATGGATGCATCATTTTCACTGCCATAAATGTTCAAGGTGGAGCTGGTTTTAACTTCTTCACAGTTTATTTCAGCCTCATCTCTATGGAAACGTTTTGGTCTATGATGACCACTGATACTGCAAGTGAGAGTCAGCTCTGTGAAAAAGGGGTGAGAGAATTTTTCTCTCCAATAAAAAAAACTGTGAGCTATGAATTATAGTACATTAGTGTTTTGATGAGAAAACTAAGCACTTGACAGTTGCTGTGTCTACAGAGCGGGTATTGACAGACTCACTGTGTTTACACAGGACTTGAATAGTGAAAGCAGGGCCTTGGACTGAAGTTGGTCACCTGACCTTGTATCTGAGTGGGAAGAGAGGGACACTTGAGGCAGACGCTCATTGGCCAGACCGAGGAGCAGCTTACCAAATGCCTCAACTTGGCCACAGACACAGAAAGCCCTTTCTGTCCTTCACGCTGCAGGCTAGAAAACATGCAGCAGGGACAGCGAAACACACCTTCTGGAAAACTGTACCCACTGGTAAACAAGTGGACTGAGAGGAGATTCATTCAGCCGAGCCATGGGGGGGGCGATCACTTACTAAAATAATCCTCATTTCGTACCAAGGTTTGCCACTATCTATTTAGTTTGAATTATTAAGTAAAAAGCAGTATTAGGTTACAAAAGCCCTGGGTGATGTTTTGTTTTTAACTGCCCTAAATGAACAGCATTGGTAATTATCAAAATCATTTCTTTCAATGTTTCTGTAATGATTACAACAGCAGTGTGCAGAAGCTCTTTAATCAAAATTATATTTTTAATGCTAAAATATAACTATTATTGTGAAATTTTCAAATTAACTGTTTTACAAAAAAAAAACAATAGTAAAGCACATTATTATTTCTTGATTAAGATGCCAAATTAAGCTCAAACTGGGGTATAAAAAGGTGAATTCAGTTTGTTATTTGCCAACGAGGACATGGGGTCAGCTATGAATGTTAATCCAGTATATGTCGTTTCTCGTTCTCTTTATCGTGCAGGTCAACAACATCCATCAGTGAGGATCGACCTAAAATGACTTACGTCATACTTTAAATGAACTTGTATGTGCAATAACATAGGTCGAAGTATCCATAAAGCTACAGTGTGTGACCTGTATTGTCTTCATCTGATTGTTTGGTCTCCCTGATGTGACATTATTTAAATGCTGAAGCCTTCACCTGCCTAAGGCGCAGTCAAGCAAGACTATCAGACCTGACTGATGGGAGTGTTTGTTTGTGTACACAAGCAGAGCAGGGACAAGAGGCATTTACTCAGTCAAACTGCTGTTTTGTCCAACAGTAGTAACTGTTTGTATCTGCTTGTGTGTGTTTGCTGGGCGACATGAGGTGTAAACCCCACTGTACTGAGAAACAGAGAGAGAGAATCAGCCAAATGGCTCAATCCGCATTGTGCAAACTCATTTGACAATGGGTCGAGTGCAACAAACATCCGTTTATATTTAAAAGTTTCACACTTCTGTTTTAAGCCAGCCATGGAGTCAGTGACAGCACACAGTGTTACATAAAATGCTTTTGTATTACAAGTCTTTAAAACTGACAGGTTGATGGCAGAAGATTTGTCCAAAGGTTGATTTACATTTACATTAATTCAAAAACGTCACATTTATTTATTCATTTATATATTTTTTTTTTTTTAGAAAAGAAATAAATCTAGATAATACACAAAAGACATGGCTTGCCATTCGGTAAACAAAATGAATGTTCTTGTTGGACGAGTACCTCGAGAAAAACGGCCTGAATGTGACCTTGAAGCAGCAGGTCTGTTACAAGCTTCACTTCCTGCCTGTAAAGGAGGAGCAGGTATACTGAAAACTGATTATTCTAAAAAAAAAAATAATAATAATAAAATGTTCTGATTGCCATCGAGACGCACTGCAAGGGAAATTAGGACTCATCTGTTGGCACGGTCACAGGAGTTTTCTTAGGAAGGCACTTGACATGGGGTCAGTGACAGCGGTGCACCGAGTTCCTTGTTTGTGCACACTGAGGAGGGAGACCGTCAGCTAAGTGCAAGTTCCATGATGAATCCACTTTCACTAGATCATTGGGGGGGGGGGGGGCGAGGGACGAGGGAGAAGAGAGACACAAAATATGGAGGCATTTCACAACTCCACCAGAATCCACAGCTTTAAAACACAGCATCTTAAATGTACTACTACATATTCATATGAAAATGGGTGTTTCCACACTCACGAGCGCACCAGAAGAAAACTGCATCCATAACAACGCATGTCACGTGATCATTCAGCTGCAGATGTAAACAAGAAGCTGAACGTCTCCTCTGCGGTTGTTCGGAGGGAACGACAGAGGAGAAACAGCAGCGGCGAAAAGTCAGAGCAGGACTTTTTGTTTTGTTTTTGCTCTGAGAGCAAAACATAAAGTGAAAGTAAGTGTTGATGAAGCTTTTTCATTCACAGCTGATAGTGGAGTTGAAGTCTGTGATGACCAGTCAGTTGAGTGAATGCTGGTGACTGCCATATTTGAAAACTCGGTTTCTGAAAAAAGCCTCTTCAAACATCTCCATGTTCAGGGCTCTAGAAATGCAGTGGCAGTGTGGATGCAGTGTGTGTCCCCCGACATCCATTCAACACTGCTGCTAAGATGTCATTAATATCAATGTACCACTAATGATTCACAAATTAAGATACACATAATTATTATTTTTGACTTGATGGGCCATGCTGTTGTGCAGGTATCCTCCTATTTTTCATTTTTTTTGGTTTAACACAGTAATGTGTTGTTTTTTTTAAACGTAGCCTTCGTGGGAGCGTCTGCACCTCCAGACATTTCGCAGGAAAATCGAGATTGTATTTGAGCAACCTGTGCAAGCTTCACGAGCGATTTTCAAATACGTCAAGGTCTCTTTCAGCCACAGGACACAATAACCCACACCACCAATCTCTCCAAGACTGGTGGACCCAGTCCAGATAATCAAACAGTACAACTTAACAAATAAAACCACAAATAGAGGAGAAGAGAGAGAGAGAGACGAATGGGGGGGCAGGGAGAAGAAGCAAAGGAAATCATGTGTCTCTTAGGTTTCACAATGAGACATTCCCATTGAGGCACATTACCAGAGAAGTGTCATATACAAAGCTATAAAAAAAAAAATCCCAAAACATTCAAGTACTTTGTCATGTAAACACTTTTCCAAACTATCATACAGAAAGTCACCAGCCACTTTAATAGGTACACCCATTAGGTTTCACCTGTCACTATAAATATCAAAACTGCCAATGACACCACAGCAGCTCATGTTGACAAGGTCCAGACGACCTGCTGAAGTTCAACCTGAGCGTCACAATCGAGACCAGGGCGACTTCTGAATCTGCCGTGTGTCACACGGGCTGCAGAAATTGTGATAGAAATTGGCGTGACCGGTCATTTTCGCATTTAACCAGCAAACCATGGTGCCTTCACATTCCCTTTGCAGACTGTTGACCACAAAACGTTTGTTGCGCTGTGTCATCTGCAAAGCAAGAATGTTGGGGCAGTGAATTTGTGCAGCGCTGCAGAATTTCAATTACAACACAACGCTTTATCAATCTTAAACGCACCCTGGTCTACTCTTGTCCTTGCCATGCTCTGCGGTTTACGGAGAATGGTCAGAAAGAGGGAAAATATCCAGTGATCTCTCAGTGAAAAATGTGTTGATGCCAAAACTTCAGAGCATGACCAGACTGGTTCAAACTGACAGAAAGGCAAAAAATAACCACTTGTTACAACCAGGGTATGAAGAAGAACATCTCTGAAAGCACAACACATCAATCCTGCCACATTATAAAAAGGTGTCATTTGTACCTAATAAAATGGCTGGTGAGTGTAATCGATTGTTGTCATCGTCAATTGTTTGTTTGTTTGTGTGCAACAATAAGACAACAGTGTGAGGAGAGGGAATACTTTTGCCTGTAGGACAATATATGAGCTCAAAAACCAGCCAGGACTCAGTTACTGTTGTTGTTGTTGTTGTTGTTGTTGTTTAGAGCAGGACGCATGAGCAGCACTTGTCTCCGCCACTGGGGACAGTTGAGTAGTTCATCTGTCTGACAATCTCTGCAAACAGTTCGTCCACTGATCCTTTATTCTTGGCTGAAGTTTCCATGAAGGGGCAGCTCCAGTCCTGGGCCAGCGCCTTGCCTTCCCCGGAGGAGACCTCCCTCTCCCCCTCCAGGTCCACCTTGTTGCCCACCAGGATCATGGGAACCCTCTCGTACCTCTTCACCCGGATGATCTGGTCCCTCATGGGCTTGATGTCCTGGAAGCTCTGCTGGTTGACCAGGCTGTAGACCAGAATGAAGCCCTGGCCGTTTTTGATGTACAGATCCCGCATGGAGGCGAACTGCTCGGTCCCCGCCGTGTCCAGGATCTCCAGCACGGACGGGGACGAGTCCACCTCGATCTCCTTCCTGTAAAAATCCTCGATGGTGGGGTCGTACTTCTCGATGAAGGAGCCCGTCACGAATTGGACCGTCAGGGCGGATTTACCGACTCCACCCGAGCCCAAAACAACCACTTTGTACTCCCTCATGGCCAAGGAGAGGAGAGGAGGAGAGGAGGAAAGGAGAGGAGGGGGAGGAAGAAAAGGCAGACACCTCCTTTTTCCGCGACGAAGCCTCCTCTCTCCCACCCGCTGACCAGCCCCGATGTTTTCAACCCAAGCAGGCTGCGAAGGCGGCGCTCTCGCTCGTCTAGGAGTCAAATCCCTGGCCGGCAGATTCTCCGAGCCTACGCTGCGAATTCCGGGGAGCAGGGATCCGAGGAGAGGCTCCGCTCCTGGACATCAGCGTGGCGGATTACAGCTCATTTTCATCGCACTGTATTGTGCAACGGCGCTGGGAAGCGTGATCGCTCCGCTCCTCTTGCGCGGCGTTTCCTGCCCACATCCTCAGCAGCGTCAAGAGCCGAGACTCAGTTCCGCTTTCTTAAAGGACCAGTCACCAGAAACACAGGGCGGTCATGTGACCGGAAAAAACAACTGTGGGGTCTGCATGACCTATGACCTCAAACTATAATATCAACAGGCTCAGAGCTGAATCAGAAAAAAAAAAAATCTATAACTAGAATTATCATTATTATTTATTTTCTATTATTCCAACCTACCTTTCCCACACTCCAGTTCAGTAGGTGGCAGTAATGCACATATAAGCCAGTTGCCAAATCACAAAGATGAAGCTGAAGCAACAGCAGTCCGTGTCAAACATTTTAACATTTAAAACAGAGTATGTCAATCCTGGCCCTGGGCTCTGTATGTTTTAAATGCTTCCCTGCTCCAACCCACCTGATTAAAATCATCCACTCATTAGCCAGCTCTGCAGAAGCCCGATAACGAGCCATTCATTTGAATCAGGTGTGTTCCAGGATTGAGAAATCACGAGGAGTTCATTTCTATGCTGTCCTGTTGGACCACTTTCTTCCTACCATGATCCATACATACACAGAACTTTTACTCCACTACATTTCCTAATTAAATTGTGTACTTTTACTCCACTATCCATTACCTCGATCTTTCTTACTTGTTACTACCAAATACAATCAGAAGAACAGTTGGTAATGGTCTGTATTTATGTAGAGGTTTTCTAGTCTTGATGAGCTGTTTTACACTACAGTTTTGCCATTCATACCCATTCACACACCGCAACATGGGGGTTAAGTGTCTTGCTCAAGGGCACACATAGACAAGCAGAGCCAGGAATTGAAACCACAACCTTCCATGTAGAAAGACAACTCGCCGTACCACTGCTACCATGGCTCCATCCTTACTCCTCACTTTTTTGATAGTAGTACATTTTATATCAGAACATTACTTTTGATACTTAAGTACAGCAAAATGTCATATACTTTAAGACTTTTACCTAAGTAATATTATAAAAAGTGACTTCAACTTCTACCAAAGTCATTTTCTGGTAAGATACTTCCCCTTTAGGTACTTTATACATGACTGATTGCACAGCAGCCATTATAACATGTTTATAACCTGTTTGGCCTTTGTGAACACAATCCATCTAACATTATTTGTATGCTGTGTCTTTTGTCTGAAAACAGGCTGTCAAGCAATGCTATCAGACCCCACTGAGGGAGCGTTTGTGTGTATACAGCGGCAGCACAGGGGAATCTGAACTATATCCTGAACTGGAGTTATGACTAGTCAGAATTATAGATCTCCAACTGGATTTATAGATAGTAATAATATATTTGCAGAAAGATGCATTTCACATTGTGGCAGAACAAACAGAGGCTGAAACAAAACCTGTTGCATGAGCAAATCAAATATTATTTTATTCAGATTTTTTTTTCATCCATACAGCAAGAGTCAATTATGGCAACAATAAAATGTGCATAAACAAATCTGAAGACAGAATAGTACATTATTGTGTTGCTGTTAGCAAATACATAACTGATGGTTGCGCTAACAAGTAAAAAGCAGTCGAAGCGAACATGTGCGCCCAGCAGGGAAGAGAAACCTTGGGTTGCAGTCGAGAGACCGAGCATGTGATTTTGGAGGAAATGGTGCTTTGGTTCTGCAGCGCCTACACAGCAGCCTCGACTTAGAAACACGTCGACGCTGACTGGCGACTGTTACATTCATTTGAAAGACAAATTTGCCAAATGCGCATTTGGTGTGGTGAGCCTTCACCTGCTGAGTGCACAGATATGATAGCAGGAGCAACGTTCAGTGAGTCAGTGTTGACTGCAATTGTATGGCTATGAGAAAAGTATCCGGGGTGCATGAGTGCTAATATCTCATCATTTTTTAAATAACATGGTTTCTTGGAAATAAAATATTTTCTTGCCACACAAAGAGTATGATGACTTGTTTTTGAAGTATTATTTCTCCCCAGTGTGGATGTTATCTACTGTACGTATAATTCGAAGGAAAAGAAATGTATTACTATGTATTATTATGTTGTCTTGACTGTGTTATCTTCCCTTAAATACTGTAACTAGGCTGTTTCTTTTTGTTTGTACGTGTGCATGCAGTTAAATCAAACTATAATAAAAATACAAATCTTTGATAGTTTTATGTATCATCTCTACCATGGGAGCAGCAATACTGCGTAACCAAGTCCAACAAACGATATATACTGTAGACATCACTGGATGTGTCATCCAATGAGAGGTGTGTGGAGTCTGCATGACAAGGGGATATCTACTCCCCTACAACATCTCCTGGCAATACTTGTCACTGATAAAAATAAGACAAAAAGCGCATAGCTTTTCCTGAATGCATTAACCAAGAAACTAGTGCCCTTCTTTGCAAGCATTTTTTTTTTTGTAGCTGGTCTTCTAATTTAAGAATTTAAATTAATCTAACAAAATTCCTTATAATTATAGATATTTTTATTCAAAATAATATCTCAATATGATACACATTTTTCTCTGTTCATTTGACTATATACAGAAGTGCAAAAAGTCAACCTTCGTCCCTTAGGTTAAAACTCATCATCTGCAGCATTTCAGACCTCTCCGGTCTGGAAAAGTCTTTTCTTACTCGCTCCTAATCTCACTATTGACCGAATATCCAAACACCCATCAATTTCACTGCTTGATTTGGCCTGACATTCAGGGCAAACTTAAGAAATATTCCAACAAAAGTACATCTCTCTTTTTTTTTTTTTTTTTTTGAAATGGATACAGTAGAAAATAATTTGTACTCTCAAACATGGACAATCTATATCTCAATACAATATATCTTCAAACATGATCTCGACATGTTACAAGGAAAATTTAAGTCGGTTAAAACATTATTAGTCGTTTTGTTTTCCTCTCGACCGAGCGGCGCCACGGTGCCAAATTAATTGATCTCATTCCTTGTATCAAAAAAAATGTTTTCTCTCATCAACAAAATTAAGTGATAATGTAACATCAACTAAAGAAAAGACATCCAGCTATATGAATGAAGTGAATATTTAAAACTGACTCAAAACACTATCATTTATATGGTTTGAAAAAAGTTATGAATGTATACTACCTCAAAATCTACAACGGCTATATCAATGTCGTCAAGTAATATATAGTAAGGCAAAAAAAAAATAATCTACATCTACATACCTCAAATAGATTCAAATCCTTAAGTAGTACATAACACAAGTTCAATGAAATTTAAGAGAGTAATTGTTATCTTTACATATAGAGAATGAAAAAATAATAATAATAAGCGCCTTGTGATATAAAACATCATTGGTGTTCTTTACCTGCATGGTGATTGAAAGTACATTGGATTGGGCTGGGACCCATTAAATGCAATCTAAGGCTTTGTAAGGTACATTACAACCAGTAAAGACACACTACACACCTCTGTGAATAGGAAAAAAAAGAGGAAGTGACGGATGATAAATGATAAAAATGTTTCCTTTAAGTGTTTCAAGCCTCTTTTGTGATGCTCGTGAACACAATTAGGAGGAAACAACTGTGCTTTGGTTTCCGTAGTCACATCTACAAGTGAACGACAGCCTTCAACGCTTTGCTTGACACACAAGTCACGCGGACTGTGTTGCATTTCCTCAAAAATGAAGGTTCACCTACAATGGGATGTGGAATTAAAACAGGGCGATTAGACAAACAATCATTGAAGTGCACATGTGGTTTAAATGACCTAATAGACCTTTGGGCCGGTTGTTTTTTTTTTTTTTTTTAATTCCTATCTACACATGGCTCAACAGTGCTTTTTGGAGCCCCGTTTTTTCGAGTTGCGCCCTCTTTAGAAGAGGGTAACACAATGTCAACTGAAGCTACACCCTCTCCTTCACCAGGCATTAGAGTCAATGGACTCTTAATTCCAATTAAAAAAACAAACAAAAAAACAAAACAAACACTAGTCTATTAAGAGGTATGACAAACTTTAGAAAAACCCAACTTTTTTTTTAAATTTTAAAATAAAAAGTAATTTAAAAAAAGGCAAAAAAAACACCCCACTTCTAAAACTGATTAATTAGATTAAAGTAAAAAACAAACAAAACAAAAAAAAACACTCACAAAGGAGATTTTGAAAATAAACAATACAAAAGGAGCCATACAAAACTTTTACCTTCAGTAAACAAATAACACTGCTGAGATAACACTCTGGTTTTAGCTGTATGGCCTTGATGGCACGTGACAAGGTGAGGAAAAGCTAGCCTGGCTGTGCTTTCAAGGTACACAGGTATGTTGGTTTACCCAGAACATTCATATGTCCAAGACCCTCATTTCAACATCTAGTTTTACTAGTCGCTGTAAAAACACAATACTGTACACATGCCTAATTCTTTTGGCAAAAAAAAAACAAAAAAAACAAAACAATAATTCCTGTTCAAATCATTGTGCCTTTTCAGAATTCAATTGAAATTCAAGGTGCATGTTTGCAGTTCACTTGTAAACTATGAAACATGGCTATCAATTTAACAAAATAAAGCAGAAGAAATACAAAAAAAAAAGAAAAAGGAAAAAGAAACATCTTGGTCTAGTAACGTACCAGCACTGGATGTTGCCTCATGCAACCACGCTCTTGACCTTCAGTGCATGCAGTAATGATTACAATTAGAGCAAATTGAGTGCTATGATTTAGTCAGACACAGAGGTGTAATATGAACATTTTCCCAGAGGGGGAGACACACTGACCCTGGCACCAAGACATCCTCTTCGCTCAGCTGGACGTTGAAATTGACAACAAACTCTTCTTTGACATTGATATGTGGGAAGATGGCACAGGTCGTGTTTTGCACCCTTGATGTTTGCATGTGTGGTGAGACCATCGTCATGGACCGGCTAAGAGATGGCAAGACCCTCCATGTCCCATTGCTTGACATTCTGAAGGTTATGTAGGTAAAGGCTGAACTCTTTTGGCTTGGACGGTGCCAGCACACATTCTTTTTGATCTGAAAGATATGAGGATTTCAGTTATGCTTCTGCCAGAGACAGAGAAGACATTTATAAGCTGTATGGGGTCAAGCCTCAAACTAGGGAAGCAACACATCACAAGTGATAATACTTTGTAGAACAAATGAGAGAGTGTGGGGGATTGAAATGGGAACTCACTGTTCTTAAGAGGAACTACATTTGAGTCAAGAACTTGTGACTACTCAGATGATCTGCCGATATTATTGGAATCTGTGGGTAGAAAAACAGACAGGGATCAAACGTGGGACAAATTACAAGGCTGAGTGGACGCTGGTGGACAAAACAACCACAGATCTACACCAGTTTCATTATTGCTGAAAACAAAAAGAAGGGGACAACGATGGCAAGATAGAAGAAGCAATTTGGCTACAGTGTGGCACAGATCACTCGTGATGTGACATATCGATAAGATTATAACACTTCTGGACAGCAAGGAGGGGAAGAGGTGGGTTGAAGGGGAGGGACAGATGAGGAGGACAAAGGGACACTGTTAGTGAGGTGGCTCCCCCATGCAAATCTAAGTCCTCCAAGTTGTTGACCTGCACACCTCAGTAAAATGCAGAAGTCTGACTCTGGAGTTCCCGGAGAAATAACAGCTTAGTTTTTCCAATCTTATTTTGTTCTAGTACTATGTAATTCTGCAATGTAGGTTAACTGTTTACAAAATCCCAAAACAGAAAATGTCACAAATCTTCTTTCACACTGACTGTACAACTTTATCAATGAGTATGTCCTGCTTTTAAACAGAAGGGACATAGTAGAGCTTCGCTTTATGTGCTGGAAGCAGCAGAAAAACAGAAACAACAAAACAAAACAATGCCAAGCACCAAAGGTCACAGATAGCGACTGTTGCACGAGCTGTGCAAATAGCTCTAAAAAATAAAAAGTAGAAAAAAACAAAACAAAAAAAAACTACCTCATACATACCAATTGCATGTATTCGTTGGTAGTCAACTTTGATAAGGAAGAGTCCTCAAAATGGGAAAGGACAAAATCCAGGTTACAATGAGGACACATTAAATGTAAGACAACATACTTCTCCAGAAAGACATGATCCAAGAAATGTGTTGAACTGCACGATAGATATACGTAAAATAATACAAAGTTCTTTTTAAAACGTGTAACAACATGATATGCACACAATGTTGGTGTAGGCCAACAAGAGGGAGTACCGCCTTCTACCCAACCCTCCCCTCACTGTAAGACACAAGCATCCCCAGATCGCCAATGTGCAGTGAATGAGAGAGAGAGAGAGAGAGAGAGAGAGAGAGAGAGAGAGAGAGAGAGAGAGAGCGAGAGAGAGAGAGAGAGAGAGAGAGAGAGAGAGAGAGATAGATAGATAGATAGATAGATAGTCGTGCAAACCTGATTGGTGGAGGCAGTTGCGAAGGGGCTTGTGGCAGATGTGGTGGCTGCAGACACAGTGCCTGGAGAACCACCGTGCATCATGGGAACTTTTTTGGAGGGAAAATCATGTAAGCAAAAATTCACAGAGGAGCAGTGGAGCCACACACACACACACACCAGGCAAATAAGGGAAAGGAGAAAGACAGAGAAGGATTCAGTGAGAGGGATTCGATTTAACTGGTTCCTGTTCTTCCCTCTGCCAACACAGAACTGCAGCACCTCAACTTCCACATTGGTTTATACTTTCAGAACCAATACTTGGTTAATACCAGCTACAATTTAAAAAGTTTTACATATAAATAAACGTGCTGTCACACCAGTGCAAAGAATCTTTATGGCAGAGCAGACGACAGGGAGGGTTAGAATTGAACTCCCTCACTTCTTCTAAAAAAGGGGTTTCAACTGACGTCAGGTTAGACCAGCCAAAAGCCAGGTTTAGAACAGCATGAGAACGAGAGTGGTAAAGCTGTACACCACTAGGCGTAAACAGAGGACGTAACAAAAATAAATTGCTGTCACAGAGGTCATAAACACAATTTAAAATTTTAAATCTCTCCTTATGTGGACGGTTACTTAGGCTTCACATCACAAAAATGTTTCTCCACATGACCAAAAACGGTGACTCTAGGGTCACCGAAATCATACAAAATTGATAAATTAATCAATAAACTAAATAAAACTGCTGGTTGGATTTTGATGACGTGTGAGTCACAGACATGAGGTTACAGATAACTGAAGAAGGAAAGCTGGAACCTACCAAGGCTGGCTGCAGGTGTCATGCACAATATTGAGCCTGCCCATCATGCAGTGCAACAGGAAGTGGATTGGATAGGGAAGAGAAATCAAAACAGCCCATCACAAGGTTCGTTAGAGTGTGGGGAGAGATAAGGGGGGGGAGGGAAAAAGGTTAATATCTCTTTGACACAGTGATTGGAAAAAGGCGAAGGGTTGAACTCAACATAAAGTAATCTGTTAATCAGACCAGTGAATGAATACTAAACTTCTCCATCTGAAGTGTAATGCATATGAATGTGAAATAAACCATATACAATTAAATCAACCCATCCAGACCCATTCATCCCAGCCCAAGCAAAAGCCCCAGCCACAGCACACCACATCAAAACACGACGATTATCTGTCTCCGCCATGTGGTCAGGGTTATTCGTCCGTTTGTCTCTATTAGCAGGAAAGCTAGTCGTAACGTTTCAATTCATTTCTTAATAAATAATGAAGATTATAAAATAAATCAGGCCTATGTAATGAATCTATTTTCATTACTGTCCTGATGTTGTGGGATTCATCATAAATAAATATAACACATTACATTGTTGAGGAAAAAATGGTCGGGTGTTAGTTTGAGCACTAAACAGTTTTTTTTTTTTATCTTAATCAACTCCGATCCTTTCTTCTAACAAACATCCATGCGTTCCTCACAATCAGCCTGCACAGAATAAGCAAGAAGCTATGTGGAGCCATATTATGGTACTTAGTAGTCAGAAAGACAGTCTAATCTGATGTCAACATCAAGTGACCATGCAGTACCATAAGCATGATGCACTAATCTGTTGCATCTGAGCAGTTTGAGCTTTTCTTCTGCACTTTGCTTTACTTAAGAATACAATCTAGCAGTTTAATGTGTGTGTCACTGTTTGTACTTTCATTATATACAAACAAAAAAGAAGCTTAAAAATAGTCCACAGCTGAAATGAAATCTAACACTTCCCCCCCAACTCCAGTTAAACAGGAGCCAGGTCAGACTGATCCAGGCATCCTCGGGGCAGGCAGAGCACTAGCTGTGGTTGATTTTGGAACCATACCTGATGGGAGGAAAGCAGCCTGCTGCTGAAACTGCATGTTGGCCAGGGCCTGTTGGTACTGGAGCATGCCTGTGTTAAACATGGCAGAGGCACCGTTGGCCTTCTCCATGGCTGCCCGTTTTGGCATTGGAGCCATGACACTAGGGGCGATGCCCTGCTCAGCCAGATGGAGGGAGGTCAGTGAGGGGGGGAAAAAAAACAGAGACAGAAAGAGAGAGAGAGAGGTGCGTGGAAAAGAGAAAAAGTTGGGAGTGTTGGAGAGAGGCAAAATAAGAAAACAAAACAAGGCACATAGTTAGAGAACATCATAGAATCTGTGTCACAACATCCTTGAGTGTAAAAAAACAACAACAACAACAACGACAATAGTATCATCATATCATCAGTAGCAAGCAAGCAGCAGTCTGACACAAGTACTACACAAGCAGGAGCATGGTGCTACTGGAGCTAATCGCTAACAAGCATTATTCATGACCTAATCTTAATTGGATGTCTTCACTTTGTACACCTAAGGCTGACTAAATGCAACATAAGCAAGCATTAACAATTAAAACAATAAGGCTTCTAATAAGAGTTGAAACAGGTAGGAAGCACAGAGAAAGGGAGGCTGCACTGCTAGCTCCATGATAAACTGTGTAAGCCATGTTTAATTGATGGTTCACTCTCAGCTTCATTTCAAAAATGGTCTCAGGCCAAGGGACACGATGAGTCAGATATTGAAAAGTACAGTTCCACTGTCAAACCTTTGCACTATTGAACATGCTCTATGTGTGGACTTTATCTTGGCATGAGGCCAGTCTTGAGGTCAGAATATTCCATGACAGGATTTGACGGACGGAGTGAACTATCATTTGAACAGTATTCATCTGTTATGGTGGGATCACTCCTGTACGGTTGTAAAGACTGTTCCTCTTAGCCCCACCCTTATCCATATGACATGCACTAGCGACACAGACATGCAAACACTTGATTGAGCTGCTCCACAACATTGAACACTGACTTGGACGTAAGACTAAAGCCATGCCACCATTACAGAAGCTCTTCTTCCCTAGTCCTCACTGACTTTTGTTAATACAGGCAAAAGGTGATGAATTGATAGTGGCTCAAATTCGACATTTCAAATTCGCATTTCGGGTCATTTCTGTGTTGACGCTGCAGTGCATACGTTTTGGAGATTTTCTGTTGGTATTATTATTATTATTATTCTGCCACTGTTTGGTCTTTGTGAACAGAAACAAAGTTACAGCATCTGTATGCTGCATCCTTCATCTGAAAACGGGCTCTGACTGGCAATACTGTCAGACGTGACTGAAGGAGCGTTTGTGAATTCCCGCCTGAATCCTTTCACAGGCGCTTCATAGTGTTTTCAGTCATACTCCAAACCGGTTTGCAAACCCCTCGCTTAACAAGTACAGTTTTGTTGTCGCCTCCTTCTGTCTTGACGTAAAACAAATCATCTTCTGTGTGCGGCGCGGGACTGTTGCAGTGTGACGCGAGATATAAACTCTGCTTTACTGAGAAACACAGAGAGACAGCGGTTGGAATCTAAAATATCTTCGCAGTTTTAAAAAGTAGATCGCCGGGCGGACAAAAACCTAAACTACTGCGAGCCACCATCATTTTATCACAGGCAATAATGACAGATAAACAGGAGGAAAAAACAGACATTTGCACTGAGACAACGACAAACAAAAATAGCTAAGTATCTTTGGTTAAAACACTGCTCTACAACAAAGCCACATGCCAAGCTAAAAGGTGAAAGGTCATAGTACCAGGTCAAAGGTTGCGTCGAGGGGTCGCTTCAGTGATTTGACAGCCGACTGAGTCTTAATTAGCAGGCAGCGAGCACATGATGGCAATGGGCCAATGGGGTTCAAGCGCATTAACATAAACCAGCAAGCAGAGGTGCATCATGGGGGCAGCAGTGCAGTTTGGGTATAGGTGAGAAAAAACAAAAACAAATAAAAAACAAATCATTGGAATGCAATATACAAGGGGATAACAAGACTAAGGCATGCACAGTGTGGACACTAGCTCTGCTGCTCAACAGTTAAATGATCATCAATAATCAATACTAATCTACATTAGTCACTGGCACACATAGATGGATGGATATAGCAATGAGAAAATTATTCAATCATCACTTTAAGTGGGTTTCAGTAGTTGTATCGGACAGAATATATGAAAGCACAACTGACAAGTTTCTGTTTCACTGTGCACATAAAAGTCAGTGTCACATTACAGTGATCCGCACCACGCTCTCTGCTTTGCTCTGTCAATAAGACCATGAAGAGAACACTGTAATCAACAGACAAGTGTAGCTGTACTATCATATCATACAGACGCTGTTATTGCGACACAGGAGCGGCGGCACAATGAGTCCTTCCTTTAATAGTGTGAAGAGGAAGAGAAGTAATAAAAAAGGAAGCACAGAAACAATGGAGTCACAAATGAGACCGGGGCATCAGAGAGAAGAGACAGAGGACAGAGGAACTGACTCTCTGTTTGTGGCCTGGGATGAGATGAACAAGGGCATAAGAAATAATGACATTCATAATATGCCATAGTCTGGTCCTTCTTCATATCATCCACCTCGGAGGAGATTTTACCCAAACCAACATGCAGACCTTTAAAATTTGACCTGGCAAAAAGCAGAACTGAAAAGCTACATAAAACCAGCGAGGTACAGTAAGAGCCACTGAACATATTTACGAAAGAGATTTAATGTGTAATAAACAGCCCCAAAGTACATTTAAAACTTGCTCCTTAAGCTGCTGTGTTTGTGTGAATGAGTGTGCCCATGCTTATACCGACTGCTCACCATGGCTGC
Source organism: Solea solea (assembly GCF_958295425.1). NCBI lineage: Eukaryota > Metazoa > Chordata > Actinopteri > Pleuronectiformes > Soleidae > Solea > Solea solea. The sequence continues at coordinate 11,185,672 of NC_081134.1, forward strand.
GGCGGCTGTGGCCTGGTTCACCTGGTGCTGGGTAGCCTTTATTTTAGCCTGCAGATGGGCTGGTGGGTGGAAGTACTTGCACTTTTCCCGGGAGCACCGACCCTTGATGTAGTCCATGCACACGGTGACGGTGTTGTCGTTGGTGTCGATCATGGTGCTGTCAGCGGGGTGGGCGAAGCGGCAGTCGTTCTCGCCGCGGGAGCAGTTGCCCCTCTGATACTCCCGACACACCTGGGAACAAAGTAAGCGGAACCCATAAAGTAGATACAGTATATGGATACAGCAATAATAAATAACAAGACATTTCCTGCTTTGTGTGTTTGGTTATTCATGAACAATAAGTCCAATATGACTCTTTCCTTGGCGAGTACAGTAACAATGTGGTGATAGTTTTGTTAATAAAAGTAATGTCGTTTTAATGCCATCTTATGGCTACAGTAACCACCAATTAATAACTTATTAATAACAATAGAAAATGAACGTGGGACATAGGCGAGGATGAAATGCATAATCAGCATTGTGTGAACTCATTTGACAATAAAAAATGACAGCGGATATATTCACCCAATTTAAACTATAAGTATACAATATTTATTAGTCTCACAATGGGGACATTTACACTGTTAATTTGCACGAGACCTAAAGTTCAATTACATAAATCAACATGCTACCTTTGTGACACTGTGTTATACCAAACACAGACTCGTTACTGAAACATCTGCATTAATGACGAACTGCGACGTGTCTATAAACATATGATGGTGAAAACTGACTCTCACAGACTTTTAAGTCTACGTGTCAGACACCAGGGGGCAGCACCATCTTATACTTGCTACTATTTACCTGGAGTCTCTGCTGACAGTAACATCATACTTGATGCAGTGGTGACAAAGAAAGAATACATTCCTTTGCTGTTTCAGTTCAAATATTAGTGCTTTTTTACTGGCATTTTTATTCTACTTTTTTTTTTTAGACTACTTGATAGCAGCACTTGGTGGTGACACGACTTTGAGGAACTCGGTTGTAGCAGCGAGTTGACTCTGTGTCACTGTTACATCCTTAAAAATAAATATACTGAGAAATACCTGGTGCCGTCAGTTAATCTGGTCGTTACCTCGAGTCTGTCTGTTCTCAGCAGTTTCTGGGCTGCAGCAGCAGCGTTGGGAACTTGGCTGACTGTGGGGCTGGAGGCCATGAGGACAGGGGTGCTGGGTAGGATCTCCTGGGGCATCAGACTTGGTGACACTGGGCTCAGGTAGGGATTAAAGGCTGCTGCTATACCGGCTGCTGCTGCACTGGCATTAGTGGCCAAGCCTGGCGTCATTGAGAACATGGGCTAGAAACGAGAGCAAAGCAAAGGCAGAGAAATGGAATGATGGTGGAGAAAAACCACTAACAGTCAGCTTGTTGTAGAAGATAGAGCAGGGCTGACAGGACAAAAAAAAAACTCCACACAAAGTGCCACACAAACAGTATTTGTGTGTCCGCTTCTACGTGTATCTGGGCTCACCATGAGCAGTAGCGTGTTCACGTGTGTGTGTGTGTGTGTGTGTGTGCATGTATGTTCTCTCACCATAGGTGGAAGCTGTGTGCTGGGCATCATGGCATTTGCGAGCTGCATCTGCTGGGCCAGCATGGCCATGTTCTTCTGCTGGATCAGGTTGTTCCTCCCATTAATCTCCAGCTGGGTCTTTAGGTGAGGAGGAGGGTGCAGATACTTGCAGTTCTCTCTGGAACAGCGGCCCTGAAGGAGGAGGAGGAAGAGGGCAGCAGCAATCACAACACTTGAAAGTTTTGCAACGTCACTGCGGCTGGACACCGAAAGTAGCCGGGTTCGTCCAACTGCACAAAACCACATTTGCTTCATTCGTTCTCATATTTATTTTTTCTTCTTTTATTGTTTTTAGTTAGTCCATTTTACTTGATATTCTTAACAGCTCTACACCGATTACATTTTCTTCCCACATACTGTACCAATAATGTTTCCTCTGACACTCAAGATTCAACTTGTATGAATGTGTTTATGTTGCAAGTTGACTGTCAAAACATACTTGTCCTTCCAGTATAAATAAAGGTTTCTGCATCTAGCAGCATTTGAATGATCTGTTGCGTTGCATTCCTTCAGTTCAGCGTACTGAACATAGTTACCTTGGCCAACGCTAATAGTATTGTCATGTAATAGGTTGAGATGTTTCATACTGATTACATTTTCTTCTATTCAAATCATGATGATGCCTCTTAAACCACTGAATCCGAAGGTTCTGGAACAGCAGGATGTGCGGTGAATAAAAGTGGATGTGGAATGAGAGCACCTTGTTTGTGGTTCAATGTCACACATGCAAAATTCACACTACGCCTGGGTTGATTGAGTCTCACACTAATTGTTTGGAGCTCGTTATTTCTGTCAGTCCCAGCAGGGACACGTGTGTGTGTGTAGTTGTATGTAAGTGTGTGTGTGTGTGCTAGCCCTAGGAGGTCATGACAGACACAGTCTGCTGACATCCAGACGTGAAGCTTAGATACATGTTTAACCGACTCTATAAATACTGTCCACTCATATGAACTGTATATATATATATATTGTATCAGCAGTCATCCGGAGGTCACACTTCAAAGCCTTTGAATAATTATCTCCGACTGGGGTCCCATTTTTGCTGCCTGCTGTGAGTATCCAGTTTTACCTTCAGTCTGGAGTTCAGGAAGAAGTCTGACACTGACACATGTACATTCTCACGCAAGCAAGAATGCATAATCATTAATACGCGCAGATCAAGGTCATGTTCTCATAACAGCTGGCAGATGCAAATCAGGCAAACGCAGGAGAAATGCCGACTCAAATGCGGCCACAGTTTAGGAAAAGACGTGTATTTACTTTCAGCCCCGAGGCACAGCTGAGCTGACTGTGTGCGTTCCCTTGCTGACAGAGCTATGCCCACTGGGATTTAACTCTATACTCTTGTCATGACTTCATTCACCTCCCCCATCTCCCACACTTTCACTGACACTGGAGCACCAGACAGGTGTGAGGGGAAAGAGGGGCAGCAGCGGGTGCTCTTGAGGATATTTAGTCCACTTGGATATCATTTAAAATGTATTCTGGATTGTGTTGCACAAAGTGGGTGTCAGCAATACAGCATGCACGGAAAAGGATAATATTTATATATTCTATATTCTATCTTCTTGTTCATGCCATAGACCACAGGGAACACGTAGAGGCAGCATTTATCAGTGGTCTGTCTCCATATAAAATCTCTGACTTAAGATATCACATGTCAAGACATTCATTTTGAATTATAGAAGACATCCACAGTTGAAATGTGTGTTTTCACTAGGTTTCAACGGGATAGTGGTAACATGAATAAAGTAAGAAACGAGAAACTGGATATAACGAAAAATGGTCACACAGGGGCACAGCGGAAAAGAAGCGTGTCTTGGCTTCCTAACCACTAAGCACTGTACGTCTAATACTCAAGCTCATAAAAAGGCCACCGTTTTTCATATCAATGTCTTTATGTAGCTTTGAATCCATCTCTTAACAGGCAACGGACACTCAACAAAGCAACGTCAAAGTGACATGACTGTTCGGTTAACAAGACTAACCAGGTTCTACGCCAACCCTTGTGTACATATGCTGAGCTGGCATTCAGAAAAAAAAGTCTGTGGCGACGCCAGGAGGTGTGTGCATGGGCGAGTGTGTATCGTGCATGTGCATGAGACGAGAGGAGCTGAGAGGAGCTGAGAGGAGGTTCCAATAGAGTGACAGTGGCATGCAATGTGGGAAGAGTGTGCGTGGGAGAGCGTGTGTGCCGGGTATGCTGTTTGCAAAGGCACGGAGGATCACATTGCTTTCACCCCAAATAACCCCGTCTGTTGACCCCTGGCTTTACAGCTGCATTTGCATGTGCGTGTGTGTGTGTGTGTGTGTGTGTGTTTTAAAGTGAAAGAGCCCTATTTGAGAAGGAAACATGCTTTTGACCAGAAATACTGCCGAATCGTCCAAAGAGAAAGCCATCAATTTACACCAGCGGCCATTTTGAATGCAAAAACAGAAACGTCAGGATGTGAGAACAAAAGTGCGAAAGAAAGAAAGAGGAAGAGAGAGAGAGTCATAGTGATGCTGAATAACATGAGCTAGGCTGCGTCAGGGAAATTTTAGAAGTAGCAGAAGATGTGATTAGTGTGGGTCACCACATGCAGACGGGAGAGAGAGAGAGAGAGAGAAATTGAGTTTCAGACAGACAGAGGAGAAGAGGAAGAGAGGGAAGAAGAAGCCGTTGAGCCCTCACATCATGTTTGTAACTGTTACTGTGACATCAGCAGCCTTGAGGAGCAGCTAGAGAAGTTGGTGTCCACGGCAACAGAGCAGCCAGTCACTCCTGCTTTAGCAATAATGTGATTCCTGGAATCCTCCTGATCACAGGCAGATAGATACACTGTAACAAATTTCTGTAATTTCTACAGTAAAAAATTACAGAAGCTTGTTGTCCTATCCTTTTACAAGGTGTAACTGTAAATTGCAATGTATTATGGGTAAAAAATAATTACAGTAATTTAAAGCTGTAACACATTTTAAAATTACAGCATGGTTATGTTTTCACTTGGTTCTGACTGTAAATGATACATTTACAGTTAAACACTGTTAGGCTAATATTGGCGGTTTGCAAGAGGATAGGCATTTGATGGCGGGAGGAGGAGAGCAAACCCAGCATTCATCCATCTCAATAAAGAGTAAGTATTATGTTATTAGTCTAAACTATTAAAGAGAAACTAGGCAAGATTGTATGCATGGTTATGTTACATTTTACCTGAATTAAACAATAATTATTTTAGTTTTTAACAATATGACTTTAGTAACCTTTTTTGAGGCTATGCCTTTCACCTGGCATATCATGGCTGGAAACCAACCTTGCTAGTTTCTCTTCAAAATGTGATTCAAGTAATAACATGCAATATGATTTAATCGTGTGTCAGCCTGGTTTGCACAACTAAAAATAAAGTTAGCTCAAGAATATTTTTCAGATTTTTAGAACGAGTGTAATCCCAGGCTCTGCAGTTTAATGGAAGGCTAAAATGTTAGGCTAACATGCCGCTAGCTGAGGTAGTTAGGTGCTACTGTATGTTGTCTAAACTCGGTGTGAGAAAGTTACGTGTGTCGCCGACAGGATCGAATCAACCTTGAAGTGAGGTGAGGAGAGAAAGCTGCAAAAACAACATTTTGGTAAGAATAATGTTTCCTTATTTATTTGTGTGACTAACAGCATTTGGCATCATTTTATTCGCCTTAGTTGGAATATACGGGGTGTGGGACTCAAAACTGCACTGTTTTTTGAAGATGTTAACCAGCAAAAACCACAGAACAGCAAGATACACTGAGTGTTGTAACTGCTGGATTGTATTATGAAGATTTGTGTGGTACAATTTAGTATTATGGGAATTATTATTACGATTCTTTGTCGCGAACTAGTTCTCCTCGTTCAGTTCATTAAAACGACTTGCGAATCACGAATGAGCCATTCTCTGACTGCTTCGTCTGGTTCACTTCTGTAACTACTTTCAGACCAAGAATACATCAGATGTTTCAGTGCAGTAGGCTTTGGAGCAGTGTGTTATGTGCACAAAACATTTTTTTTTCACAGTAATATCGACCACTATCATCATTTATCTGGTGAAGGTAGTTAGTAAAGCGGTGGTCGGGGAACGCAGGGGAGATCTATCTTCTCCAGGGCCGGGAGGTAGCGTTCTTTTTTCCGGGGTTAACTCCCGAGACTTTTTACTCCACAGTTGTTACGTGGTGGCACACAAATGACAGGCCGTTTGTTTGTTGAAGAGAATCCGGGTTTATTAGCTGATTGCACGGTAACATCCAATTCTCTCTATCCGCTCCGGTCGCCGTCTCCACCTTCATTCACCGGCACACATGTAAACAATAACACACCCGTCTTCCGCTCTGCGGGCTTGCTCATGCGCCGCCCCTCGGCTGCGCACACTCACTCACACATACACACAGCGCTACCCTTCACTGCATGTACTAATCTACCGTACTCTCTGCATGTGACAATAAAATATCCTTGTATATTTCACAAAATGATGAAAAACCGCAACTTGATGGGTTTTGTCTTTTGTAAACAATGTATTTCATTAAGTGTCTTTTTCCTGATTTTGTGACTTCAGATGCTTCCTGGGGATCAACCCAACCTCTGGCACAAAGGCCACAAAGTGGATCAGTCCAAGAAGTGGGAAGGTGCAAGAGAAGAGGAACAGCAATGTCTACCTTCATGTCTCTGCACTTCTAAAAAGGTTAATGGACTTTGAATGGCTTTGAGCCCGTTTGCAAAAGAAACAATAATGGCACACTGTTTTTTATAAAAGATGTGGTTATTTTTTACACATTTGACTTTGTTGCTGCAAATTACAGTAGTTAATTCAAAGTTACACTGTGTGGCTGCAAGTCTTGTGCAGTCTGGTGTATGTTTATGTGAGTTTGTTCATGTCTGTGTGAGTTTGAAAATATACACATCGGGTATTGAGTGATAATAAATGTTTTGTATTGTTGCAGCACTGACTCTTGTTTTATTATTATTATTAGCTGAAAATAATTACAATTAGAAGAAATTACAGTGCTTAATTTGCAAAACACGACAAGCAAACATATATTAGCTGTAAAAACATTCTACAATAAAATAATGAATTATGAACAAGTAACAGCTATTTAGTGGCAAAAATAGTTGGCAGGTAACTCATGTAATTTGAATGGGATACAAGATAATATTGTAAATTAAAATACAATAAATGGTTGTTTATCATATAAAACAATACATTGTTGTGTTTTATATACGGCAAAATCCTGTAAAACGTATCCAGTAATATGTTGTAATTAATGTTTACAGAAATTAACAACACTTTTACAGCACTTTATGGGCAACTTTTTTGCCTGTTCTTTACTGTAAATTCTACAGGAAATTTGTTACAGTGTACAGGAGCTCAGCAAAGAAAATGCTAGAAATACCAGAGTCAGCAGCCACAAGTCCAGTTCTACGTCCTTATCAGCTGATTCTCTGTAGTAGTATTACAGCTATAATCTACACAATTTACTATCCCTGTCACTTCTGTCTCTGCAGCACATTATTTGTTATAATGATACAGTTTAAAGGTGAGTTTGCAAAAATAAAAGCAGACATGTAATGGAAACCCACACAACGCATTAAACCTAATTTATCATGGTGAGAAAGTATCAGATTAAAATGTGATTAGTCAATAAACTGATTCGTCACTGCTCTGTATTTATGCAAGAGCAGGTGACGGAGCAGCTACGGAACAATTCATCCGCATCATTAGTTGATTTTCCCTGAACTGAACGCAGTTTGACAAAAAGAAAGCAAACTATGTTTTTGGAGACGTAACAAATGTATAACCACTAAATAATAATAAGTATGTTATTGCCAAGTCAACAGCAAAGTTGATGTTGCTGCTGCTGCTGCTGCTGCTGCTGCTCTCCTGACCATTTCACTCACTTCAGACGATGTGTTGCGTTAAAAGTAAGCGCTTGTGTTCCTGCTGCTGAGTTCTGACTTGCCAAACTGGGAACAATAATCCCATTGGCTACCATGTACTCAATGATTAATGATAAGTTACAATAACAAGACCCACCCTGATTGCTCTCTTTCCTAACGTACTGTCTCTCACCCTTAAACACGCACACGCACGCGCGCGCACACACACACAGCTTTTGTGACTGTGTGGGATTTAAACAAATAATGAACCAATGTAAAAAGAATGCTGGGTGGGGCTGCCTCCCAACCTTTTGAGGTGAAGAGATGAAGCATGCAGCTAAATGTAATAATGTGTGTGTGTGTCTGTGTGTGCACTTTTCTGGCATAAACACTGACCTTGCCAGGACTAGTAGTCCTCAAGGGAGACCACAACCTGGTCCTAATGAGGCTGAACCTCCTTTCCGAGGAACTGGTTAAGTTCCTGAGAAACAAAGGTGCCCGAGCTTGTGCGAGAGGTAGAGAGATACTGGCTAGATATAGTTGAGAGGAGCCAGCTGCGGTGGTCAGGATGCCTCCTGGACGCCTCCCTGGGGAGATGTTTCAAAAATGTCCATCTGGGAGGAGGCCCCGGGGAAGACCCAGGACACACTGGAGAGTGCTGCCCCCGTGACCCGGACCCGCATAAGCGGCAGACGATCGTATGATACGGTTTAGTTTAGGGCAAAGATTTGAAGGTGTGGTAAGGTTAAGTTAGGGCAAGGCATTAACTGGTTATGGTTAAGATTGTTGATAAGATGTCTAACCTGTGTATGTGTGAGTGAAAGGATTAGGAAAAGAGTAAAAAGTGAAGAGAAACTGTTGTCTAATTATGGGTGACACTAAAACTAATATAATAAAGCTGCAGCTCCTGACTTTCTTGCCTCATGAATGCTCGCTGCTGTTAGTTTATATAACACATGGGAATTTCGAGCTGAAATGCATCACTGTCTGCTATGAACAGTTGCTGGGAAAACAAAACAGCAGCATTCAACGAGATACCTAAAACCTCCGCATTGTTGTATTCTACTAAACCCAACGCTACTTTTTTTTCACGTCCCCTCTGCCTTTATTTTAAATCAAAACTTACAATATCCATTCACATCATGTACTGCACTGCACCTACACACTCTATTTTGACGTGTGTACTCATATTGCTGTGTATATTGTGCATTTTAAATTGCCTTGTTGCCAAAAGGTGCTGTACAAGTAAATACTCAATTGGATTTAAAACAAAGCTATGTGATATTTATTTGAAACTCCTATTACTGACGATACGTGTGAGGAGTTGCAATTTTAACCAGATGTATTCTTTTTATTTTAATAATTCATAGAAGTCTGAAGAGCGCAAAACAGACAGCACAAACGTTTCGCTGTTGTTCTTTCTCATTTCCTATCATCTCACAAACCCTCAAATCTGTCTTGTACGACTCTCCAACCAGCCAATAATTTGAACAACCGTGATACAATTTCCTGCAGACTTGAAAGAATGGAAGTCCTCCAAATCACAATGTGTATCACAAAGTCAAAAGTGCGCTTAATTACACCACCCTCACACCGTACCGTGACATGCAGTGTCGTGGTGTGATGTTATGGTGTGGGGCTCTGGTGTGAAGCTACGCGGCTCTCTGGCCTGTGTTCCAGTGACGTAAGTCTAAACATACACACAGATTAAAGCCCTGTCTCCTCATCAAAGAGGCTTTGTCCTGCGGTAGAGCGGAGCAGAGACTCAAAGGACCAAAACTAGCGGTTGGTCTCTGCACTCAAGAGTTGACATTAAAATATAGAACAAATCCACTGACCATCATCTTACATGACAAACCGGAATTTTCTGACTGTCGGGAAAGTGGCTTGCAAATGACTGGAAACCCAGCCGGCCAGAAACTAAGAATATTTAGAAGTGGTGATTGTGAGTTCAGTGCATTTGCAACCATTAAAAGTACCAAAATAGTCAGCAGTTCATAATCAATAAGATCCTTTTACAGTAGAGTACAATAGATTTTCTTTTTTTGTTTCCAGCCTCTCAATTCAGCATTAAATTAACAAGTGTTTGAGGAGGGTGAAGACATAAGTATACGATGCAGGGTTGTTCCTTTTTGGTGTGGCTTTAATTTCTTTAATTAGACACAGTGAGTCTGTATCTCCCTCATGGGGCTTGAAGTATTGAGTGATCCATGTTGTGCAGCTTAGTGGTCAGAGAGCTGATGTGACCAATGGGGTTAGGGAGATACAGAGGAGGCAGGGCCAGTTAATCTGTGATAATAGTTACAATATGCTTCCAGTGATGCTTCACCTCCCTCACCAAACAACAACGAGAGAGCAATGAGTCATAGACCACAGTTGAGCTCCAACATGGACCACGAACATCGCGTTTGATAAAGTCAGCCAGAGAAATACGTGTTTTTATGGGTGGAAAGTCTGAGCAGACTTTCATGTTTTTTTCGGAAACATTGTAGATGGCTGGATGGATTCTGTTAAGCAGAGGCATTTAAGACAGTAGCAGCCTAAATTAAATGCCTTACCTTAACCATCACCTTAATCATAATTAGCCCACTGAAGGTGTTTGGGGAAAAATAGCTAAAATTCAGACAGAATTGTGCAACGTCACACTTGTAAAATGTGTCTTTAAAGAGGGTTAAAAAGGTGATAATGAGCTCGCAATACAGATCTTTTCTAACTGAAAAGGCCTGGTCATCCTTGGACCACAGCAGAGATTGTGAAACGACAAGCCAGGCTTTCACTGAGAACCTCAGGTTACAACCGGGCACATAAGGTGTCACAAGATCAACAATAAATTTAGGTACCAGTCTGAAAAGTCAACAATAAAGTCTTCAAACAGTTCCAAAATGTACCATACGTGGGAAATTGGGTAATGTGCTCTCTCTTAGTGGTTTTTGTAAGACGTCTGGCAGTTGCATTTTGGACAAGCTGAAGTTTAAAAAGGACATTGCTGCTTCAAACTCTAGACAGCTTTCTAAGATAGAAGAAAAAAGTCTGGACAATTAATTTGTTTGTTTGCATATATATATATATATATATATATATATATATATATATATGGATATATATATATATATATTTACAGTTACACAGTATGACGAACTGTACACATTTTAAAGGTAAAATGTACCAACTTCACAACTGGTCCACACAAAGATGAAAGTGCACATGCACACACACAACAGACACACACACAGCAATGAGTTATTCACACTTCAGAGGGTGTTGGTTCTCAGAAATGCCTCAGGTCAGATGTCACGTACACAGGAGCCCTGAATCCAAACTTAGACCTCTCTGTTCCTGAACCCCTCCTCCCTCTCTCTCTCGCTATCTCTTTTCACACAGACGCACTTTCATGTGACTTTATTTACGCCATTTTTCCCCCCCTTATCAGTCTCTGTTCAGTGTAGTGCTGCTTCTTCTCCTCTAAAGTCTAACAAAGTTATTTTCTGCACGTTTCATTATGAGTAATAACAGAGCAATTGCACAGGTATCGATCTGAGTGGCAGCACTTTATGAAAGCCATCCAGTACTCACGGTGTGAGTACATGAGGCGGCCTGGGAGCATTCATTTAATCATCAGCAAAGTCTGCTTCCCAGCGAGAAAGATAAAGAAGTGCACAGGCATCACAAGGTTTCGGTTGCACCGAGGCATCAATAACATTACTGCTATCTCTGAAATGACTGATGTGTGCTCTGTACAGGTTAAAACAGGATCAATAGGCTGCCGTTAACTTTAAGACTAAGATGAACATGACAGAGAGCTGTGCTTTAAAGTTTTAAAACTGGGACAATATCACTTGATATTTGATTTTATCAGGATACTTTGGTGCCGCTTTGCTTTGTATTGTCATTTCATGTATTGCGATACTACAAGTATTGAGATTCCATACATCAATAACTCCTATTTTCCTTTTCCTGATTAAAGCAACCAATTTTACTGTACCAATCTGTTGTGAGAAAATAAATTATAATGCTGGATCGAAATTAATAGAGCATCTCAAAACAGGACACGGCACAAATGCAAGCCTTCACGTTTACATGCTTCAAATGAGACATGAAAATATGAAAATATCTTTTCAAAACACCTGATCACAGATAACATTGATAAAGAGAACTTCCTTTTTAGGTGAAAGTGGCAACTACTACCAAGCCACGTATACATATCAGGATTCTGGGGGATAATTATTTTTTTAAATCTTCTACAAAAAATTTTTTTACCCCATCACTGACATTTTGAGTAACAAAGGCACAGAAAAAGAAAATCGTAGGTGTATCTGTTCCCCCGTGTTTTTGTCTTGTGCAGACTCCATCCTCGTACAGTTTCATGGTGGCGGCTTTGCAATGCATCAAAAAACACATCAAAAGCTGGAGAAGGTTTTGAGGCATGTAACTCAACTCCTGTCCTTTTTTTTTTATATATATATAGACCTTTCTTTCATCTGCCACCGTCTGCACAGACGTCACCTTCTGTGACACCTGTATCATGAAAACACACAGTGTAAGGTTTCTTCCCCTCTGTGGCGAACACATAATCACCCGTCACATTCGGTTTGAAGCCCCTATGGGAGATTTAATCTGGCATGTATTACGCTAATCTGGTATAACACACTGTAATCCTATTCACAGCTCTAATCCCAACTGGCCTAATCCCTCTCTCCACCTTTTGAGTTGGCTCCATCACCAGCAGGACGCTATCACCCTCTTTCACTCTGTAGTTTAAAGCCTCATATTCTTTCTTTTCACATCTGAAGCAATAAAAACATACAGAGGAAATACTGTACTCTATTTGACTGAATAATAAACAGAATTGCCACTGAAATTTTTACAACTCGAGGAAGGAAACGGTCCTTTTAAAAATATATGCATTGTGAAAGCAGTTGAGCTAGTGTGTAAAAAAAAGAAGAAAGAAGCAAATTTATCTGGTGCCAGTATAAGTGACACAAAGTGTAGAGAGTACAGTGCAATAGAAGGCGCTTGTATGTCCTGGGCTGACACTAATTGGACCTCAGGTGGTGCCGACAAACAAGGACACATGATGGATCCGGACAGGCCAAAAACGGAAACAGCATAACGACAAATCATTATCAAATGGAAAGATGTTGTGACGTTAACCTGACAGTTTGTCTCCCCCAATGTACAAAGAGCATTTATGGGAATCAGAAAAAGCTGAATACAAGAAAAATGAGTAAGTGTGTATGTGTGTGTATGCGTACTATAACGGTTTAAAGTACATGATTGGATATAAGAATAGAAGGCTGTGAGTTGAGCGTCTTGTCCTGTGTATGTATAATTCCGTTGATGTATTATAATAGAAAATTTGCTATGTACTATGTGATTCGCCCAATATCATGGGTCTGGCCCAATGGTGGTAGTTCTGAGAAGGAATTTACTTTTATATTTATATATAAAAAAAAAAAAAGATCAAGAGCAATTCAGTGAGAGAAAAACAGACGAACAGCTGTCGCAACTTTGTTTTCCCCTGTTGCCTCATATTCTTGTGCCTTTCACTCCTGTTACCTGAAGACATCTTCCCCTGCAGCCCGTGGCATGAATGAGCTCACACATTCTGGCATCGACAGAGAAAAGGGGGCAGAGTAAACCGACGGATCAAACAGCTGCCAAGAAAGAGGGGCAGAGTGAAAAGGGTGTTGAGAGAGCTGAGTCGAAGTGAGTAGCTGTGCCCCCAAGCTTTTCTCTCACTTGTCTAATGGAGGATAATAGCGGAGTTGACTGACAACTGGATGTGTGACTGTTCACATGTGCAGGTTTAATGACAAAGTTGATAAGGAGGAATAAGAAATAGATAGACAGAGATGGATTGCCAGATCAGTTATGTGACTGAAGGTTAATTGAGATTACAGAAAACTAGTGCATACCCTAGTCTTTCACGTTCAAAGTAATATTCTTCATAAATTCCTATTTTGACACCTATTATAGTTGGACTTTTTTTTGGACAGATTCATAAAATGTGCGATATGAAGACAAAGGGATGTCGTCCACACGCTTGTTTGCACATGGGTTAAATGTCTTACGTATGGAGGCAGTTACAACTTCTTGCCCAAGTGTCAGAAGCTGGGAAGAAACTGATAAGAGAAGCTGATAAGCAAATATTGGTCAATAAAATAAAACGTGTTCAGATTTAGATCTTTGACAGTTGCTTGGTGTCAGACACTTATGAATAAACAAACACACAGTATATGTCATAAACTACTGGGTGTATAGTAAATCAATTATAGTGCAACTTTGCATTTTTTATAATCCTGGCTTGGAGACATTTATGAGTATCTGTACGTTAAAGAGACAGAGAAGGAAAAACAGAGAGACCAGACAAGTAATCATTGCAACAGTGGGGTTATAAAAGGGGCCCAGTGTGATAGAGGGACAGAGGCGACTGACACGGAGAAGAAAAGATGGGCTGTTGTCACTTATCTTCCGTCACATAAGCTCAAAGACTAAAATGCATAGCCGCCCTGATCTGACTGTGTGACACACATACCACAGAGCGCTGTAAGCCTGTGTTTGTATGCGTGTGTGGATTTATGGGACCTAAACAGACATAAGAAAGACGTAAGAATAGACCCATCAACACCAGGAGCCACAGGGAGATGTAAAAGACCCGAATTACCAATATAACCCCCAACCTGGTGTGACTCAGCTCTATATGTAGTGAAACCAATCAGCAACAGAGAAGATGAAGCACAGCCAAACAGTGGACAGGACAGAAGGCCATGTGGACCCTGGAAACTGAGTCTGTCTGAGTTATAGCATCACTGCAGTATCCTGACCAGAGACTAGCACAGTGCTACTGAAAACAAAGCCTTTTGATCAAAGGTGTGTCTTCATTGTCCTTTGACATTTAGAGTGTATATAAAACTGCAGGTGTCCTATTTCCTTGTCTTTTAAGAGATTGCTTCAAGGTTTTCTTCAGGCTAGAATTGTTTTTGGTAAGAAGCCAATGAAGCAAGCAATGGGAGGATCACGCGACTATGGGTGGCATTGGGTTCCACACGCCCATCTGTGGCTGTTAGGCAGATAAACACTGCATTTGGACTGTGTCTGTATAAGGCACATGGCTATTTACACAACAGTCAAGGAGGTTTGATCTGTTTATGTCAAATACAGTGCACATTTTTTCTTTGGTTTATTAACCCTTATATGAATATATATTTACTGCACTTGGGGATCGCACTCCTGTTTGCGCTTGTCATGACTAAACAACCTGCACCTTGGATCTGAATCAATACACACATTCAACTAAGAACCATATCAAAACAAGGACAAGGACAAAAACGACAAGGACAAGGACAGTTTATTATTAGCACAGCATTTCACTGATTCAGGATCTTCATCTGGACAATGGAAGGTTCAAACCTACTTCAGAGTAGACAAAGACTATTTTGACCTACTTCTTTGGCCCAAGAATCAGAAGACACTTGCTGCCTTTCAAAAAGTTTATATTATTTCATGTCAGTGTGAGGTGGACGTTCCCAAAAATATCCCAGCGGCATAACCCTAGTTTGTGTGCACAAAAGGTGCTGCATGTGAACGGCCCCTTTAAGTGTCACTAGCTACTGACAGCTGTGTCGGCAGCGTGTGAATGGATACGACAATTGTACATAGCTATGCTGTATGAATGTGTGAGTGAATAGGTGTGAATGGCAAAAACTGCAGCGTAAGGCGGCTATGAGCGGCCAACAAGAATAGAAAAGCGCTATATAAATATGGACATTTACCATCCTGAGGTTACAAAAAAGTCATTGTGAGGCTCATAGGAGTGTGAGGCTCTGTTGAAGAGGAGGGGTTTGCCCCTCCAAATCACCTAAAGTGGACATGTTGAAGGATCATGGCCGTTGGCTCTAGTCCTAATGTCAAAAGCTGGAGCTCTTAGGGCCAAAGAGTTGGTAGGAGGAGTCTCTGAGTGGTAACGCATCGTTAGTTAGAGGGTTCAACAAATCAAGTGTGGCATGTTGCCATCCTGACCAACATTAACGTTCTGTCCCAACAGGTGTGCATGCAGGCACTGTAGCAGCCTGTGAAATATGAGTCTTAATAATCCCTTTCGTCTTAGATTTGAAATGATCACTTCCACAGATTTAACCCTGCGATGGACTGGCGAACTGTCCAGGGTGTACCCCGCCTATCGCCCGATGTAGCTGAGATTGGCACAGCACCCCCCGCGACCCTCTGGTAGAGGATAAAAGCGGTAGATGATGACTGACTGACTGACTTCCACAGATTTAGAGGGCTAACAGGGGTCACTAACCTGTGATCAGAGGACATGAACTTTTATGATGTAGACAGATTTAAGCTGTTGACTCAGTATATCCGTGTTGGCCATGTGCCATACCATACGACGCTGTATACATGTGGCAATAAATGTGACACTGAATCATCAAAGGTGTGCTTCATTACATCATTTTGTTTGCAGATAATAAAAATATATATTTAAGAGTGCGGTACCTCTTTGAAGTAGGGGCAACAGAGATTGCTAAGCGTGGTTAAACACTTGAAACAAGCTACATTGTGCTATTTCATTCTTTGGCTTCGCAGTTCATTGCTGGCCACAGAAATGACAAGTGTTCCCTGCACATGGCAATGTGCAGTGTGTCTGTGGTGTGTAGTGCGTGTGACAGAAGTGTCACATACACATGAGCCTTCTGAACTCATTACCATATGCTTACACACAGAAAGAGCTTGACATGTTGATGTCATTGCCCAGAGATTGGCTGAACGATTTGTTTGAAATCGTAAAAAAAAAAAAAACCCACACCATCGACTAGCAACGTGGCTAATATTTACCCAACGTGTCTGTCTGGCCAACCGCCTCTTTCTCTCTCTCCCGCCCTATGATATGTGCATATGTATTTGTGTCAGTCTGTGTGACATGAGTGTGTTTAACCTGACTGTTCCATTTAACCACAGAACATAAACATACTGTCAAAATATGGTCAGCAAAACGAGAGGAACGATAGCTAGCAACAGACGCAGAGGGAGGAAGGGAGGGAGGGATAGAGAGGGGGTGAGACAGAGGGAGATAAAAAAGAGGTATTCAGCCACCCTCTGCTCTGCAGGAATGTAATCTTGGCTTGGAACAGTGTAATAACACAAAGTAAGTTGCTGAAACAGCACCACTAGCAGAGATACACACACAGTCTTTTTCTCGAGACCTCAGACATGATGACAGTGGGTGTGTCAGACTGGCAGGTGGACAAAGTACAACATCTATGCTCTCCATATTACTCGCTCCCTCAGTGTGTGTGTGTGTTTATGGGCGTGTGCTACTTCTCCAGGCTAGACGGTAACAGCTCCCTTTTTTTTAATGGCATGGCCGACAGTGCTGAGGGTAAACAAGGACCTGCCGCTGCTGGTGATTTCACTCAAAGTCACAGTGTCATCCCGTGCCATAAATTCACACCGCATGGATTAATGTGTGGGTGGTGTGTGCGAGCATGAGCATGCATGTGTGCGGGTCTACCAAAGTGTAATGTGAACTATCCTGTCCAGGGATGGGTGTGGCCTGAAGTAAATGGGGCAAAAACCAGACTGAGCGGGAAATCAAGTAGAAGGTGCTAACCAAAATGGGAGGAGAAGAAAAAACAACCAATGGAGGGATGGAAACTGGGTGAAGGAGAAGTGGACTAGAATAGGCTTGCATCAAATGAGAAGCGGTAGAGTTCTTGAAATAAGCTGGCAGGTTTCCCTGTGTGGGTGGGGCTGAGAGTTCAGTTCTTTTTTACTGTCAAGTAACCTACAGTATATTAGATCAGACTCATTCAGTATTAACATCAAAGGGGAATGTATTGGCTCGCTTACTTCTGCAATCGGAGCTGGTGATTATACTTCAGTCTGTTTAGGAATGTTTAGTGGAAAATGCAGAAGGCACAAGTGATTGAACTCACTGAACCATAGGTTACTTCCTCAACATCACACACACGTGCCTTAAACTCTCCCATTCAAACTTTTGTCAGTTAGAGCTCAGATCACTTATCCCACACGTTAATGAGTGTTTCTTTTAGAGCAGATCTAAATATACATCTTTAAATATGAGCCACCAATCGAGACGTCAAATTGTCGCAACCTGTAAGGCTTATGAGTTAATCATTGATTGACTCATAAGCCTTGAAATCAAAGAGCAGAGGCAGCCATTAGTGTTCTACAAATATTTACTCTAAATTCAAATAGCTGAGCTGTCTGTTGTGAGCAGCAACCAGTATTATTGTACGTGCGCAAACACATGACTTTGGCATGCTTTGGCTCTATGGCCAGGGAATGAAAACCTAAGTTTCTCTGGGTTGAGACTTCTACCGTCCGCACCTGATTACTGCCATGTACATCTTCCCATGAAAAGATGCGAGTTAAACATTTCTGCTGTTCCCGCTATGTGTACTGCTCCAATTTCATCAACATGTGTGTGTGTCATGTGAAAATGAGGCCAGAGAGAGAGAGAGAGAGAGAGAGAGAGAGAGAGAGAGAGAGAGAGAGAGTGGCTGTTAGGGAAATGACTGGGTTTGGGTGTGACCTGCTCGGTTATGCACTGTTGATCATGTGAGACCTGTTCTAATTATACACTCCTCAAGAAGAAGGTTGATCCTCTCTCATGGGCAGAGAGTTTGCCCATGTGTCCAAGGGGGTGCATTAGTGTGTGTGTGTGTGTGTATGTGGGTGACTAGGGTAGTGATGTAGCAACATGTCATTTGAGAATGTTTTCCATTTGAACTTGTGAGCGAGTGTAGACGGACAAGTGGTTGTTTTTTTTTTTTCAGTGAATGTGTTTGTGGGTCTATGCAACAGGAAGGTGTCTGTTTTGGCGTTTCTGTTTAAGGTCTTATCTGCCGGTGAGTGCATGCACAAGAATCAATGGCCTTTGTTTCTGATTTCCTTCATTCTCCCTTTAATTCTCTTTCTCTCTCACTGTTTTTTCCACTCTGGGTTTTAGAGACCTGCTCTGTTTTTCATTACCAGTGGAAAAAATGGGGCAACTGGATAAAAAAAGTATCACCATCTCCATTAATACATAAGTCCTTGTGGAAAATGAGTTCAAACTACTAAAATAGACCCTTGGTTCCTTCAAATAGGTCCATATATCTGCCAACTACTCCTTCCCAGTGGCTGACCTTGAACTCAGCATGAATAACAATTTAAACATATGTTCTCATATCGCGATCCTTCTCCCGGTAGATCAAAGCACCACTGAATGTGGACAGTGTATTGAAATAAAAGATCTGTTAGGTTCTGTTTTTGTAGCTGTTTTAAAAATGCTGAAGCATTTAAGGTTCAAGCTTAAATTGAGTATTACTTTTGAACCATTTTACACACCGGATTATTTCCTGAGATCTTTGAGAAACAGAAACAACTCTGCATTTGAAGCGACCAGTCACATCTCTCAGGTTATATAAACAAGCCAATTTAGTCTGTATTTGATACGTGTACAGAAATGTTTTGCCAACATCATTGCACGAAAATGATGTGTACACACAAGTATAATGTACTGCAGTATTATGTATCATAATTACCACAGTGATATTTGTGTAGCACCACACTTTCTTGCTCCCTGCCTGACTCAATTTTAGTGAAGTAGTCATGAATGTGACCAGTTTCTTTCAATAAACCTGGAAAATCTTTTGAGTTTAGGCAGAATGATGGTTGCAATTACAATCTATAGGATACACTCACACACTATACATGCGCGGAAAGCTGTACCACATTGTGAGGAAACTTGGGAACAGCTCAGCTTGGGCCTGACAATGTTCCTCTGTCTGCATCTGGCTATGAACACTGTTCTCTGAGTCGACTCGCACACGCTGTCCTCATCATAACCCTGCCCAGTTCACGCTCTGCCAATGACCACGAGTAATCAATGTCTGCACGGCCAGAATACAAACACATTTTGAAAAAAAGAAGTGGTGTGTGTCAGAACTGGAAAGTTGGATTGAGGTCTGCCTATCTCTGGAGATGTTGTGCACTGATAAAAAAGACAGATTGTGAAATAGAAAGAATGAGAGTGAGAAAGAAAAATAAAGAATTTTTTCTTTCCTACTTTCCTGCAGCCAAATGGAAAATTACAGCACACGGTGCCGCAAAACTTCTTCTCTAAATTTGCTCTGAAACACACACATGCATATAGAGATACACACAGCAAAGCCCCCTTAAATCCCGCTAAGACTCTGCACAGGAAGTGGTTTGACTGCATGAGCGCTACATTGTGACACTATGACCTCGTTCCTCTCTAGCTACTGATCGAGCGTGTGCTCACTGCTTAGGGCATCCATATGAGCACTATACATCTGCTTTTTTCTGCTCAAAAGCTGGCACAAAGCAGTGTTTATTACTTCATACGACTGTGTATTTGTATCCAGCAAACAGCCAGAAACATGACAGCCTCCTGTTTGAAAACAGTGCCATAATACCAGTGAAAATATTTATTTATCTGTCGTGTAAGATTCAGTAGCGCTGCTAGAAACGCCTGACTTCTGCTTCCTGGAGCTAAAAAACGGAACAAACTCCCTTTCCCATGTCCTTGATCATATGTACCAGTCTTCTAATCATTAAAAGCAAAACACATGCTGTGAACAGATGGCGCAAGATAAATGGAAACTGAAAACTACCATTTCCAGTTTGTTATTCCTTTATGTTGTAAGTCTCTTATCTATGGTCTGCCTGTGTGTTGTTTTTGTTTTTACCTTGAGTGAGTCGAAGCAAGCGATGACCCGTCCGTTGTCCACCTGACAGCTTTTGGCTGGATGCGCAAACTTACACTCCTGGTCAGAACGTGAGCATGTGCCCCTCTGGAACTCCCGACATACTTCCAGTGTCAGCCACTTTGTATCGCGGATATGTGCTATGTTCATTGCCATGGCAACTCTGTGGCACAATGTATTCGGAAATAAAGTACTTCTGGCGTTTTAATCCACAACTTCAAGGTCTCTTTTGTTTATTCGTTGGCGTGGTCAACGTCTGTGATACTTGTGAGTGAAGGGGAAAAGAAAAAGGTTGCGCCTTGTCCAACGTGTAATGTTTGCTGAGGATGTTACTGGATCATTCACCTGACAAAGTGATTATATCCAGGAGACGTCTCAGTCTAACAATTAATTTGCCACTCTCAGCTTGATATTTCTCTCTCGCTTGTTTATTGCTAGCTGAATGGTCTCTTCTATGGCATTCACAAACCAAGGTGGCACACAGAGGTTTGGTGCGGTGATGCAGGCAATAAAGGTGATAGTCTAAGTGTAGCCTGCACCTGGAAGGTTAAGGACACTGAGGACCAAGTGGAGGCTCACAGGGTCAAAGGCGAAGGTTAAAGGCAAGGTGTGTAAGATGCTGCGTGAGCCTTGTGGTGTGTCAGGCTGCTGCTGCTGCTGCTGTGGTAAGGCTGGTCAGCTGGTGGGGAGCAGCAGAGCTGTCTGGTGAGGAGCGCCAAGGTTGGAAACCTGCAGCGAGGAGTGGATGTGATGACGGTAAATGGACGAGCAGGTTGGAGCGTAGGCTGCAAAAAGGGTGGGGTTGCTGTCCTTGTACCCGTGTTGCTGTGGCAGCAAGCGTGCAAGGCGGTGCAGGTGGGGCGGGGGTGCTAGGTGGGGCTTCAGCTGTAGAAGCAGGTCAAAGCTGCAGCAGACATCAGGGAAGGCACTTCCTCTGGGGAGAGAGAGCAAGAGACATACAGAAAAAGACAGAGAGAGAGAGAGAGAGAGAGAGAGAGAGAAGAATGATTAGTCTGACTATACATGTCCAACGAAAACGTACAGGTTCATTTTCTCTCTTATTTGGGTTCTGAACTGAAGTTTTCTCCGCTACATTATACAGCTGTGGGAATGGAGAATAGCTAGAAATGTCAGACATGCAGAGGTGTCAGCTAAAACAAATAATACTTTCACCCTCCCCGAGCTCTAAACACACATGGTGTGCGCACGCAGACACAGACATGCACAAAGCAGCCATTCACAACTTTCCACCTCTTCTGGTTGATGCTGGGAAAATCAGATTAAAGTCTGTGTCACTTACATTTGAGTACAACAAGGCCGGCCATGCAAGTGTGTTTAGAGGTGAAAGAAAGGAAGAGTGAACGCAAAGGGGAAGTCGGAGCAGGGCATGAGGGAGAAGAGGTTAGTCATTTCCCTTCTTGCGAAGCAGTGTGAGAGTGAGGACCAATGAGAGCCAGAGGAGTTGCAGCAACATTCTGGGCTGAGCGCCAGGTGAGAGCAGGGGGAGGAGCAACAAGGAAGACGACCTGGCTGCTACTGGGTAGCGAGACTGAGCTCATAACTGTTCAGTATTTCTGTTTCGCCAAAATATGAATAATTTCTATCAAACAAAAAACCTTTATGAAAGATCTTAGATAACTTAATTCTCCATGAACTGAAGCACTTCTAAAGTAGTTCTGTCTGCCATTATCACAGTCATACTGTGATGACCTCACATGGCTGTGAACCTGCCTGCTGTGATAATACCAATGCTTATTATTTTTACCTTCATAGTATTACTTGCTGAAAACATAATGGATTATTTTTGTTTGGGGTTTTTTTCTCCTTGATTTTGTAATGCAGCCAGTGGTTTCTATTTTTGCTGAATGCAGTGCACAGGGTTTGCTGGGGGAGTCTGAATTATTGGGCTCCAGGGGGCCCATTCCACTCCTTATCGCAGTGGCAGGGTGTCACCACACCCTGTGTAGAGAAATCGCTTTTCCAAGAACAGCATGTGCATCTCCATCAACGCTAGGAACTGTTGCTCACTTTATAGCACTGTCTGCAACACGCTGTATCAGAGCCCTGCAGCAGCATAGCCTTGATCATGATGACCCAGCATCATGGATATATAGTACACTGCAAAATCTTAGGGCATCACCAACTTTGTGTTTTTGTTTTTGTGATCATTGGCCTGATATATTAGCAAACTCTCAATGAGTTTAAATCATGTGTATTTAATGCTGAAGCGTGTCTTGAATAAACCTGGTATAATAGACCTTTTTCACAGCAGATATATTTGTCGACATAAACAAATAGTAGGAGAAACACAGGTTTTACCAGTAACATAAACATAACACATTTTTTAAGGTAAAATTTGTTATTTTAAAAATGCATACATATTTTCCAGATTTCTAGATGTGTCCCAATAAAGACATTGAGAGATAATTATAATGTACGGTCATTATAGCATTGTTAAAACATATTTTGCACTGAACTGTATGTTTCAAAAAAGAACCAGAGTAAAGAAGAAAACTTCACCTCGGATGACCCCATCAACAGCAAATATAGCATTGCTGCTACACATGAAGTTTGAATTGCAAACACAAATAAACAGAAATTTAATACACGCACACACACAGGTTTGCAAAGCTACTCTTCTTAGGACACTGCATTGACTTCCATTCGTTTGTACAGCCTATACAAATATTAATGCCTAACCCTAATCTTAATCTAACCATGCTTCAAATCTTATCCCTAAACTTATCCACTTCCTCAGAAAAGAGTTTCTGCCTCATTAGGACCAGGTATTCGTCTCCATGAGGACTACTGGTCCTGACAAGGTGAGTGTTTATGCCAGAACAGGTCATATATACAAGTACAAAAACAACTGTTTTATAAAAAAAAACAACTTATGATTATGAAATAAGAAGCTGAATGTTTGTCAGTTTAAAAGCACTTTCAACCCATAAATCATAAGAGTGAATGGACTCAATACCTTGTTTTGAAAAGAAACCAATCCAACATGGTGCTTTGTTTACTTTACTTGGGGCATGCCTCTATTCTCATCAGTTAACTCATTCTTCACTTAGTAAAATGTCACCTGTCAGCCTACTCTAATATTTCTCTGTAACCATGTATGCCCCATGAGCTGTGTTTTTAATAGCATACAATGTTGATGTTACTCCAGTTTAGTGAAGTAACACCCTACACAAATACACATTGTAATACGTTTTGCTGCCAAATATGTTTATATGGTACCTCTATGAACAGGTATCTGTGTATGTTAGAGAGAAGAGGTAGTATAGTATGGTGTAAGGCAGTACCACCAGAGTGATAATAAGGCCTTATCACGATCCATCATGTCTGGACATGGGCATCCTTCCCCTATTGATTTCTTCATCTCGTTGGTCTGTCTTGTCAGTATGCCACTCCCTCTATCTAATTCCACTTTAACTGTCAGTGCTCTTTGTCTCCAGGGCATCCATTTTAAATTCATGACTGTTTAATATGATCAACCCTTTTTAACCGCACCTTTTTTTAATAACTTTTATTTTTTGCTGTTTTAAAATAAGTGGATCCTTGACTTCTTTGGTCCACTCCCTCTAGGTCATACGTGCTTCTGTATTTTTTGACTGTCTGGCTTGTGCTCAGCAGCTCTCCCACACACTGCAAGGTCTTGCAAGCTAGAGCAAGGTCAATCACAATGGAGGAAGGTAAGATGATGAGAGAGCTAGCGAGAGAGACTGTGATATCGGACACGTGGTATAAATGTTATTTAGCTGCAAGAAGAATAAGTAGGTCTTCAGTATCAGCTCATGGTCACGTGACACCAGCATTTGCCTCGGTTTCTGACATGAAAAGCAAACCTGCCCGTCTTTTCCTTTCTCTTGATCATGAGTCACAAAACAAATATGCATTGCCCAAAAACTTGCTAGTGATTTGCAGAGTGGACTATCGTGGACTGTGATCTGACATTATAAAGTTTTCTGAACACAGGAGATTTTTTTTTTTGTATGAAGGCATGTCTCAACCGATCTCTAAAAGTTAGAGCAATCAGAGCAGCATGCTAATCTGGGCTGGTCCTAAAGTTGTCCCTGTGACTAACTGCTAGAGACAACAAGAAGGAGGGTGTGGTTCACAGTTATGATAAGACTTCCTGAAAAACAACTGAATGGTGAATTATTTGTCTGCTTTAACAAGAAACACCACAGGTCATGAGTTAGAGGTGCTGCTTTGCACAGTCACATGAGCAACAATGCCCTGAGTATGAGTGAACCCAAAAAAAAAACATACAACAACAACATAATACCCTACTTAAAACGCATCATCCATCCATCCATCCAGTTTGATTACCATCTCCTATGGTATCCAAACTAATAACCCACAGCTACTAGCCTGAGCTTCTATTTTCAGCTTTGACTGCAGAGAACAAGGCATTCATATAATTTGTTATGCTTTTGTTCAGCGAAAGGAGTGGTTCAGCATATTGACAGAAGTGCAGTCAGAGTGACAGTATGCTGAGACAGGTCATCACAGTGGAGGACGTTGGAGGAAATGCTACACCTCAGGTCTCGCTTGCTGCTGCTGCTGCTCAGGATATAGCATGTCAATAATGCCCTCACTGACCTTTATGCATAGGCATACACACTGGTGCATATAGGGACACGTGAGCATGTGCTCCTCAAAGTCCTTTGATCGGCTTGTACAGATAAACACATACAGAGAACAGAACCTGCTTTACTATCCAGTGTCACTCTTCTATACCACCATTCATATGGATGAGTGGAGAAAGGTCTGTGATTGTAAGGGCTAGTAATAAGAGTTAACACAACAGCACTATATATTAAAATGAATTGCTATTATTAATTGCTGTTATTCAACACATTATTTGAATAAAGAAGGTTGATGAAACAGCGCCATATGGTATGGAGTAATCCTCCACAATATAGTTCACTTAGGTTATCATCCTCACTGATACTGGCCTCTAGTCTTACTGACTTATTTGTCATCAGATTATAGGTATTGGGGCTCTGAAAGTGAGTATTAGGCAAGGGACACACCACAAACAATGCCATTGATTCCTCCGGGAACAAATCTCTGTAGACAGTGTGATCTCTTGTTTAGCGTTAATGGACGCAGCTATGCAGTATGAAAACACACACACACACACACACACGCATGCACAAACAAACCTATACAAACACACAAACCACTATGTGTCCTGACACTGAGTTTTCTCAAGCTGTGGTGAATATCTGAATGTGTGCAACACTGCATCTTTGTGTGCACATGTGTGTGTACGGATGTGGCAAAGTCAATGGACAACGAGGATAATGGCCGGGCTTATGGTCTAATGAGTAGCTCATTGGCTTAAATTTGTGTTGTCTGTGTCGATGTGCTGAGACAGGGATTCAATGTTCATAGACAAAAGTGACAAACATCAGAAAATTAAAAAACGAAAAAGGATCAACACATGAATATCTGAATATTAAAGCAATGTGAATGTTAGAGATCTCAATTGAACATTGGGATATCTTTCAAAGAAAAGATATTTAGGGCGCTCTGCTCACAAATATTGGTGGATAAACACCCTAATAAGGCGCTGTTCTTTCTACTTTATTTATATCTATCTGTATGTATACAAATACAGGCCAAACCTCAGGAAATATATACTGTAGGCCAACTTAATCAAATCCTATTATTTATTTACACGCATACAGAACAGAATCTGTATCATTGCCAAGGTTTTACAACCTGCTCTAAACATGTATGCCATTATTACAAGGCATGCAGTTCCAGCATTTATCTTTATCACTATATTACATGCGGACATATTTTACCAGAAACCAATTTGATGTTCAGCACAAGATGAGTTATATTTATTGAGGCAATCATTTCCATAGGGGGTGGATGATGTATGCATACAATCATTCGCTGACTTGTGTTGAGGCCTGCAATCCAGTATGTGCAGGCAAACAGACCCACTGCAATCATCCAGTAGAAACAATGGCTAAAAAGAGAGGTATCTAGAAAGAGACTTTGCGGGAGTAAATGTGAATAGTGGGCTTGGGGTGTGTTATTAAATGCTACAGCAGTCGGCCTCTCCTTCGGAGATGGAGATGCCATGGCTGTGAGCACTGGCTGATGCAACTACTGTGCAGAAAAAGAAGGACAAGGCTTGTTTTGACATGTGTATTTCTGGACAGAACAACAAAGAAATAACTAGACACTTATTACTTCTGCCAAAAACACCAGCTCCACATACAGTGTGTCCTGCTTTTTAGCACAATTGTCTAGTTTAGGTAGTTGTGAACACTAACTTTATATCTACTTACTCACCTTTTCATTGCAGGTTAAAGAATCCATCACATCAAATCACTATATATATATACTGTATATACAGTATATATATCTTTCCTACAAGTGATACAGTCATTTCATTTTATAGATTAGCTTGGGATTCCATGAAGTGGAAGGTATCTGACTCCAAACCTGTGTTAAACTTTTGCTCACTGTGCTTGAAATGTGGTCATAACACAGTAGGACCTAACAAACCCTCGTGTAATAAAGGCTTAAACTGTCAGTAGAGATTCAGCCACGCGTGTAATCCTGGCTGCAGGGCAGCTCCGAGATCATAGGTAACATACATTTATGCAGAGCAATTTGCACCTCAGTTCACAAGCTTATCATGAATACATGGGCACGAGTTTGAAACATTATTACCTACTACTGTATATTTAAATAGACAACAACATCATGTTTCAGACATTGACAGTCTACCTGCAGCACGGCTGCCTCAGGGAATCTGAAGTCTCAACAATGAAATCTGCTGCACATCTGTCCGTGTTGCGCATGCTTGCACGTCTGCACATACTTGTGTGTGTGAGCTACTGTCTGAGCCACCCTGAATCTCTCCAAGTCACAACAACAACATTCCTCATCATTGCCCAAACCACGGACACACCACCAAGTGGAAACACAGAGACGCGAAGGGGAGGAGGGCAGAGGTGGTGAGGAGAGGGACAAAGAGAAAAGGAGAGGGACAAGTGGTAGAGTTTGAAGCTCTGAAAGTTATCTACTCTTAAACCATCTGTATTCTACCAGAATCAAGGCCTGCTTTATTCCGTAAATCGTTCATGGCTCTGAAAGAGAACAAATGCTTGAAAAGAACTTAAACTATTAAACTTAATCGTATTTGGAATATCGCACTTATGAAGCCACTTTTATTCCATATTTAACACAGACAAATTAAAATATTACAAAGAGGGAACAACATTTCAGGGCAATATCATATAATCTCCTAAAAGGTTTAATAAAGCCACAAGCTACTTACTTTTCTTCCAGTTTAAACATCGAAATGTAAAATCCCTCCGTTTACTGAGTCTTTACTGCTCCCTGTCTCTTTCTCGTTCTTGCCCCTCTTTCCCTCTCTCTTCAACTTTCGTCTTCCTTCCTCTCTCAGTAAACTCCCCCTCTGTCAGACGCATGCAAACACTCACTTAGTCTGAAAAACACACACTCATACACACGTTAACACACACACACACTCCCACAGACAGAGTCACCCTCTCACACACTCTCTCCTCCCGCGACCCGAAAATGCTTGGCAAGATTCTACTGTACTGAAATACTGTGCACACCATATAAGGTAGCAGCAGCTTCACATGTCACACATAATTTACATGCAGTGGGGCGGGAGTTTTGCCTTTTCAAAGCACACACACGTAGAAACACACAGACACATGTTAAACCATGCTTCCACCTTCAGGCTGACGCAGCATGGGAGCACAGAAGGTAATAGAGGAACACATTTTAACATTTGCCTTGTTAACCAAGCCCTGCAGGATAACTCCCAACATGTCCAGTGTTGAGTCAGATGGAGGGAATGAAAACTGAGTGGGCGATCTATTGATCCTCTCCACTGTTTCCTGGAACAACCACAGTCACACACACACACACACACGCACACGTACGCACACACAAACACACAGCAAATTTTCTTGCTAACTAGCACTACCCTGAGGAAGTAGCTATTGTGTGACTCTTTGCTTTGAGCCAAGAATGTGTCTAACTGTGTGTGTGTGTGTGTGTGTGTGTGAGAGAGAAAGAGAGTGTGTGTATGTGATAAAACAAGCCATGACAAATAGACGTTAACCCTGTGGCACACATACTGAATGCACACACACACACACACACACACACAGCAGACACCAAGACAAACAATCCTCATATTTCTCCCTATGCTCCACTGCACAGGCGCTTACTTTGGAAAGTAAAGACTGCAGCACTCACAGGAGGAAAGATCTAGATAAACCAATGAGACAAGGAGGAGGGTAATGAACCAGACGCTTACCTCTCACATTGCTCTCCAGTTTGTGTGTGTGTGTGTGTGTGTGTGTGTGTGTGTGTATGGTTCCTTGGATCGGATGACTGTGTATTTATGCGTGTGTGTGTGTGTGTTCAGACAGGCCACGACAGCAGACCCCCAGGCACTGGCTGGACCATTCTCGGGCAGGCAGAGCGGCAGCAAGGCAGAGCGACTGGCAGAAGAGTGGCAAGCGAGTGAGCAAGTGAATCAGCAGCGAATGAGTGGAGGAGCTGTGCAGAGCTGAGCACCAGAGAGAGAGAGAGAGAGAGCGAGAGAGAGAGAGAGAGAGAGAGAGAGAGTGGGGAGGAGTGGTTGTCTGTGTACTGTGAAAGTGTGTGCGTGTGCGCGCATGTGTGAGTTGCAGCACTGGCTGTGTGCGCTAGTGCCTCCCCTCCCCTGCCTCTTGAAGTGGCTGAGCTGGGCTGAGATGGACTGGGCTGTCTCTCTACCGACTCTAGCCTCTGGATCGCCGATGGAAGTGCAGCTCAGTGGGCAGCAGTAGCAACAGCTGTAGAGGAGAAGAAGGAGGAGGAGGAAGAAGAGGAGGAGGAGGAGGGAGCCCTGACTGCACGGGGCACACAGATCCTGCAGTCCCCTCACCCTCCCTCTCTTCCTCACTGAAGACAAGCCACGCCCACCCAAAACAACACCAGGAAGTGCTGGTTCGGTTGCTGCAAAGCTGCCCTTGTCTGTCCAGTGAGACCAAGGAAGGAGAGAGTGGCGAGGGAGGAAAGAGAGAGTGGGGGAAATGGAGTTTGTATGAAGATAAACAGAGGAGTGAGGGCAGTCCATGCAAAGTGACTTCAGATGTTAAAGCTGACTGAGTGATAACATAAATACAGCTAAACAGGACAGAGTGAGACAGAAACAAAGTTGAACAAGGAGCTTAAACAGCTGAGGAAGAGTGAGACAAAAACAAGTTGGAAAGAATGGGTAGTTTAAGGAGAGTGGATGAAAGAGTGATGCAAAACATTACAAGGAGATTTGGTTTTTCTTTTGTATGGATCATGAAACCCCCAGACAGAGGTCAGCCTCTGTCTGGGGGTTTCATGATGACAACAATAGTCAAGAAATGACTATTCACAAAGACGCAGACCTCTGCAGGTGGGTTGCAGGTTTAACAACACACTATAAAAAGCTAATAACCAAGACAGCACTGGCGCAACTGCTGCTGCTGCTGCCAACATTTGTATTGTTATAGACTCAAGGCTTCTGCCATCACAAACCAGAGAGAATTTGATTTTTGAACTGATGCTGCAATATCCGGTAGCCATGGAGATAGTGGCCTTGGCATCTGCAGGAATCTGTACAGATTTTGAGCGGCTTGCTGACGCCAAGTTGCCTGACTGATCCCGCATATTGTCTATGACTCACTTTATTTGATTATGATCAAGGAGAGAGTACATTCCTAGTACTGCCTTAGAATATTGAAAATTGTTTAGGGATGGATTTTGAACTATAAAGAGAACAAAGTCCACATACTGTAGCTAAAGCCGCTTTGTCTAAGACTACACCTGTACGTACAATAAATGCTATATGAAGATATATCAGCTTGGTCACAGGAAGATGAATTCACTTTAATAATACATGTATAATGCTGTGGAAATATCTAACATTAAAATATCCTAGTTCATTTGTGAAGTAAACCTGTCACACCTCAACTGTCCCTCTGTTTCACCCCTTCCCTCCCTCTCTTTCTCGCTCTCTGGTCCAGTTTCTACTGCTACAAAGCTTGTGATAAGTCATCTCTAATTTACACTGTAGGCCCTTAAACCCTGGGTGACAATCTGTAGTAGAGAACCAGCGGCAGTGTGACCCTTTACCTAGCCAACGTTCTAGTGAGATGTGAATGCACACAACCAGAGAGAACAAAAACATGCTGTCCACTTCAGAAATAAAAACAACTTACTACTTATTTAGTGATGGAAGGAAAATCAATTTCCAACATAAGAAACAGCCTTTCCTGCTCAGTTTTGGACTGGCAGAGAAATCAGTCGATCAACAAAAGCAGCAGGTCGTTCTAACCTCTGAATGGAGTTTTCCTTGACCCAAAAACAAAAAAAAACACCAAAAACATGGTGATTGACGTTGTGGCTTAATAGGAGACACATTAGCCAACTGTCCAAAGATCTGGGCTCTCTGTGAAACTCTTGACACTGATGTGGAATTTCCCCTCTTCTCTGCT
This sequence comes from Solea solea, assembly GCF_958295425.1. NCBI lineage: Eukaryota > Metazoa > Chordata > Actinopteri > Pleuronectiformes > Soleidae > Solea > Solea solea. Next base: position 11,216,434 of record NC_081134.1, read on the forward strand.
TGTGCTGCAGCTGAGTGTATGTCAGCGATTTGTGCTCCGTTATGCGTCTTTCATTTTCTCCTCTGCACAGCCAGTCGATTTTTCATTACTATCATTCTTAAATCGCCATCTGATATGTGTCTGTCTTTTCATCACTTTCTCTCTCTTCGGACTACAGCTTAATTCCCCTAAACTTTACACTTAGAGAGAACCACAACCACTTCCCCGTTCATCAGAACCTACAGGACCGTACTCCACTCATCCATTTAGAGCTATGGGTGCTCAGCCAAGCGATGCACTCTGCTCCCCAAATACACTTTGATCATGTATGTGGTGTGCACATAATCTTATCAAAGATACACCAATATGAGTTTCTTCTTTTCTTCTTCATATTTCTTTACTTGGACTGACATCAGTCATTACTTGCTCCTCATTTCTTGTAAATCATTCTCAGATTATTACACAGTACTAGTGAGACATTTCTGCTTCTTTTGGTTTCTCAATGCAATCAATTTACCAAGGTTAACCAAACCGAAAATAGAAAGTGTGTCTGTGTAAAGGGGAATTCCACCAATTTTACACATTGAGATCAGTGCTCTAGTTATGGAGATTACTACTTTAGCCTGCCTGTGACATAAGAAAACATTTTTACCTTCATAATTCCACCATCTTATAGTTTTGTGTTGTTGAACACGTACAATGACAGTAAAGATGTCTTATCTTATCTTATCTTATTTGTTATCATCTGTCGATGAACAGCAGTGATATGAGAAGAAGAATAAAAGTGTGAGCAGTTCAGCATATTCTGAAAACTCCCTCAAACTTTCTCTGTTATCTCCATTAATCACATTAACCCATGGCCAAAAACATATCAATTCCTAACCCTTCACCCTTGTCTGCCCTCATTTTCTTGTGCTCCTCCCGAGTTTACACAACTCTCCACCTTAGTTTCTCTATCATCTCAACACTCTGCTATTTCCCAGTGCTCTGTAAATGACACTGACTGGCCAACGTGAACTCTCACTTCACTGAGGAAATGTCCCAGAGCTTTTGTATGCCAAACCTTGACAGCTCATCTATCACTTAGGCTGCAAATACACATTACACTCCCATTACAGACCATCACTGCAACAACTGTAATACACAGTCACAGTCACAGTCACAGAAAGGCCCGCAACAGAGAGCTGCACTGAATGTCCGGAATGTACCTATTGTTCATTTTGGAGGCGGCAAACAACATCTTCTTATGTTTGATCACTGCATGAGAATTAGTGACAACATACACTAAGATAATGTAAATATACAATAGTTTCCTAAAAAATTAACATGAATGTGGGACAAGTTGTACAAAGCATGCTGGCAAACACCAGTAGGACAATTCCAATGTGAGTTTGCAGTCTTTTTTTCTTAGCTTCTTTCCACTTTGTCACAGTGAGGGGAAGCAAGTGCAATTCAAGCCGTTAGGTTTGAAATACTGAGAGAGGAAATAGCACACTGTCTTGTCCCCATCTGACACCACGGTGTGTGTGTGTGTGTGTGTGTGTGTGTGTGTATGTGTACATACGCATTTACACACATCACTGCGACAAAGCAAAAACTAGTGGCAAAACCCTTTGAGAAGAGTTTTCTTTCTTTCTGAATGTAAACTACAGATTCACTGCTGCAAATAATAAATAAAGTCTTCTTCCATTTTTAACTTCCTACATACTCCATAGTACAGAAAATAGGTCAGAGCACATCACGTCAGCCTAACAGAGAAACTTTTGTCAAAAAGAGGAAGATCAATAGTAGATATTAAATCAACCAACTGTTATTTCATGGAAGGAGCTTACCTGTGTGTCCGTCTCTCGCTAACTTGCCAGTGGGACTGACAAAGCTACTTCAACACAGGTCATGGTGATGCAATGCATTGTGGGAACAAACTAACATTTTCATTTTTCTCTTCCTCTAATGTTCACACTCTCATAACAGCACCTTCTGCTTGGCAACGGCCATACCACAAATGTGGTCAGGTTTGCAGTGAACCATCACTGCGCAACATCAAGTCTCCATGACAACCACTCTTTATCTAATTTGCATCTTCTGCTTGCATTATCTACTGATGCCAAATATGGTCACCTTGTTACTATCCCCGCCTCTCTCTGTATCCCCTTTTCATAACTTCCTCTTTTGCCCTCCATTTTAAAACGACGTATTGACACTTTGTGTACATGGGCATACGCATTCTTGCAGCATGTGAATGTGTGAAAAGAGGAAGTCCATGTGACATTAGACTAGTTTTAAGCCTGAGCAATAAGGAAAGGAAGTAGGGGAACCGTGTTGTAAATCAGGAAGTTGGGTGTCGCAATTATTATTATTATAGTGTATATTATCACAGCACCTTCTTAATCACAGGATTTCACTTACCCTCAGTAATTCTTCATCAAGGTCCGAACAGCAACATGGCCCCCTCCTCTTCCTTCTCCCAAGGATTGTCTATCAAACCATCAGTGGGATGTTGAAGCAGGCCCCTGGAGCCCACATACAGCAACACTCAGCAGCACTCAGCACCTGTCTCCAACTGCCAGCACAGAGAAAGAGACGCGTTCAATCACACTGGACAGCAGAGCAAAGGGGAAAAAGCAGTGAAGAGGGGGAGGCAGACAACAAGGTCTTTGTCAGCAGAAAAAAAAAACGAGCAGGATGCACATTGTGGGCAACACATCACATCAGTTGTAAATCATTAATAAATCAATCAACATAAATAAATCAAAATTTAAGATAAAATGTGGAACATTTCTGAAAGAGACTAAAAGGCTGGGACGAACAATTTTTAAATATTATTTTCTCCAATAATCAATAATCATTTCGGTGACTTTTTGGTATTTCTTTGTGGGTTTCTGAGCTAATAAATAAATGTTTCACAATTCAATTATAAGTTTAATTTCGATACACAGTACATCATCTTATTAAACTGTCACCATTACAAAGCTAGATTGAAAGGGAATGTTATGGCCTCCTCTCCTCTAGCTGCAGGCCTGCTGGGACTTGGCTGATTAGAAGTCAGTAAAACCAGGCCTAATTTAGCCTCCAGTGCTCCACGAGCTGCCAGGAATCAGAGTGAGACTCCTTGCCTTTTTAGGGCTCCCTGGATGCTGTGGTCGACAAGTGGCACTAATGCACTCCCAACTACACTAAGGAGCTGGTGAGAGGTGACAATTAAGATTTGCTTTATGGAAGTATCATTTGAACTATTATCTTATTCTAAATGGCATTAAACCCTTGGACACCAGGAACTATGCATATTTTTTTTTAAATCACCTATATATTGGTATTATTGACACTGCTAGTTAAGAGCATACCACCTCTGAAACAACCACCTCTACACCACTTTCAGTAGACGTGCACAGCAGCTTGGTATCGGACTCACCCGTGACTGCCCGCTGCGCACTGTTACAACAGCCTGCCATAAAATCACACAAGTAATCAGGTGTGAAAAGGACTAATCAGAACGTCTATACTAACACTTTCCAATCATCGAGGCCTTGACACAATGTTAGTAAACTTGACCCCAACTGAACTGAAAGTAGATGCTGCTGGCCATCTGCTTGATTCAAAGAAACACAGAACAAAACACCAATTACAGTACATTAAACTGAAAAATGCCATTTGTTGTAATTGAATAACACAAGACATAAAAAAGAGGCAGAGAAAGGCAAAGCAACTCTGGGGAACAAAAACAAACATATCACTATTTATTAACCCTGGAAGCCCATGTATTTAAAATAAAAAGGATTAGATGTGGATTATTCATTGAGCTTCTTTCCTATCCCTGTGTTTTCTTTGTGTGATATGGCTACGCATGTATTATTGAAGAGTGTGATCACATAGGTCAGGGTATGGAATATAAAACAGGATTATCTATGCTGGAGTACTGAAGGCTCATCTTCACCTCCCACTTCCTATAGGGACCACACAAATACACGACTGCTGTTGGACAACTGTGAGGAATAAAAGGCGAATTCAAACATACTGACATAATCCCATTAGTCTATTCAGGGTCCCTGTCCAACCACCACTGCATAATGAGGAGATAAAGGCTAAAGGCAGTCCATTAGTAACCGTCTTCATAAAGAAACTTATTAATGTCTTGTGTGTAAGTGACAACTATTAATTCCATTTACAGGAACTGAATATTATAATTTGTAAAGAACAATTTTCTTTGATTAAGTCCCAAGCATTTAAGCAGAAATATTTACCTACAGTCTACTCAACTCCACGTGTCCTTGAAGATCAAAAATACTTGAACAATGGCATCAGTTAATTTCAACATGAAAGCAGATATGAACCTCAGAGCTTATCTCCTCTGTGTAAAGTACCTTGAGTTATTGCTGTTTATGATTAGAAGCTATAAAAATGAACATGATTTGTCTTGCCTAAAGGCTAGTAAGCAACAGGTGTCATCTATAAAACATAAAATCACAGGACTCTAACGCTGCTTAAATAGTATCTGTCTCATCGGATCAGTGTATTTGGATGACAGTTGATCATACAATGGTACAAAGGTTAATTATTAATATTTAACAAACAAGGAACATGAGTGACTGCAACAGTCACTTTATTCTTCTGTTAAATACTAAAACTTCAATTGTAGTGGCGAAAGTACAGTTAATTCCAAAGCCACTGACTAGACGTTAGTTTCAATTACCTTGACTCGTAGGTACTGTTGTAATTCATCAATCACGAAGGCGAGAGAGAATTGTCTGAAGGGTTAGCACATTTATTTCAACTTGCTGTACATGTTACTCACTTCTGCCCGTGTTACTCACTTCTGCCCAGCTGTACTGCTCTTTCTGTAGTGCTCTTTTCATCTTTTAAAAAAAACATTTATATACTGTGTATATTAAAATTTTGTATGCTTGTTATGCACCAATGACACCAGAACAAATTCCTTGTATGTGCAAATCGTACTTGGCAATAAAGCTCTTCTGATTCTGATTCTGATTCTGATTCTGATCCAAGTTACCTTTCTATCTACGTATCCAAGCTTCTCGAAGATCAACAACACAGAAATATTCCCTTGATGTTCAGGTTGTGAATGACGATCTATAGATTCCAACAGTAAGACAACGCAACCTAACATACAGCTTCTCAAACGGACACATCCATCCAGCTGTTAGAACATTTTCAGTACATATCTTCCAATTCCTTTCTATCATAGCCATCAAAGATATCAAAGTGTCCATGGTAGCTTTTATCTAAAGAACAAAATAACATCAGAAAGGCCACAAAGCCATGTTCCTTGCCTTTGAGAATATTTAATTTAATCAAAGGCTTAAGGCCAACAGTTAACCACTTCAGTTTGCATAGGAAACAGTCTGGTTGGATGATATGAGATGTAAACAAACCAGTATTGTAGTGCAAAACTATGAAACTCCCTTTTAACATGAACACAATTCAAGGCAGATAACAATATCAGTAATAATCAATGTGTATGAATATGAATATTAAGCAATATGTACAGATAACGGGTTGAGTTCATCTCAAAAACATTTTCTATAAACATACAAGGCCCTCCTTTTAGTAACCTAGCAACCAGTGAACTCAACATGGCACCTATTGTAACTCCAAGACTAGCTAAGCTGAGCACCAGACATAATTATGTCTCTTCTTAGCCAATCACATAAGGCCCTGAGCCATAAATAACAGACTGCTCCCCTACAGAGCACCAGTCTGTGCTGAAAAGTAAACAAACGCTTTCTCCAGTAGGCTTTTGCTCACTACTAGGATTGCCTTGCTCGGAGGAAGACAAACAGGGAGACAGGCCTATGGGTCTACAAAGAGTAAGACTAGGAGCGATAGAGATAGTCGAGAGGAAAAGGATAACAAATGTAGTCTGTTATTACTAAATCATAATGAAGGCTGCTGAATGGGACTGTGGCTATGAGCTATGTCATTAAAGACAAAGCAGAGCAGCTGGAAAACCTACAGGTTTCTATTTGAAACACTCGCATACTGGAAGGGCACATAGCACTGCATTCAAAATACCCTTTCATATTGTTGTTTCAAATATATATATATTTATATATATCTCATACTAATCTAACCAGCAAAACCTCTGCTGAAAGAAACGGGTCATTTCAAACCTTGTTACCCTTTGCATGTTTTTTCCAGACAGCGACTCGAGGGTTCTGTGAAACCACTCAGTCCGTGGGGCCTTATTTTTAGATTTTATGACCAATATTAAATTCTAACACAAGATATTTTCACCAGGGTGATTTAAGATGTCACCTCAACAGGCCGTGAAGCTATGGCTGCAATTACGACCAGATCACATCTCATCACATGGCTCGAAGAGGCACATTTGTTCCCTCTGGGTGATGAGAGATGGGATTAGAAATGTGTCTTTGTGTAAAACATTATGTTGCTAAGTAAGAGAGCGCTTGTTTTTACTTTGTGGATTTATTTAGGCCCTTAAAACATCGCCATGATAGTAACAAGTCACAATGACAATGTCAACAAATGATTTCTTGTCACATATTTTCTTAGATGTGACAATATTACTTTTAGAACTACTATGAGACATCATTGGCATGTATCACATAATGAAAACAGATGTGCCCCACATTCCCCCTACCCTCCTCTGCTACTTGTTTTATTTAGCTCATCTCATTCAGAGAGGTGACACTTTCCAGACACTAGTGCTATGTTTTCAGTGAGTCACAATCTTATCCTTGTTGGTGACACTTGACTAAGATTGGGTCAATATTAACTGACTGCTTTATCTGCAGCTGTCATAAACTTTATTTCCTTTTTTCACTTTGTGGAAGGTTACCTTTTGAGGAGGTAGTGACTACATGTTATGCTATGAAAAGGGCCAGGCACTGCGAGCTTTGCCTTGAATTTGATTACATAAGAGTTAATTGTTTGTTTGGTTGTACTATATTATTATATATAAAAGTCGTGAAAGTAGTGATTACACAAAGAATCAATTAAATTAATCATGGAGAGTAGCCAAATCGCTTCTACCTCTGCAAAGCTGAAGGACAAAAATATTTCTCTATAGATGAGGAGACAGTGTGTGATACTACAGAAGGAACAGCCTGACCCCTCTCTCAGCTCCCGGGACGCTTTCTTCAAGCCTCCCTATTGGGATTCTGGTAGCCTACATTCCCTGCTTCAAGGTCGACAGCAGTGGCAAATTAAATTACTTGTCCTGTTTTGCGGTGTTGGCGCCAGGTCAACAGCAACTTGGCTAAAATGATGAGTGTGGGATTTTAGGGGGCGCTGCATTTGTCCTGCCCTGTGGTGTCATGTTTGCAAAGCAAGAAGCAGCAATGAAAAGAGCTGAAATCAAAAGCAGTGTATTAAATTCTGCCTCTGTAATCGCTTTCAAAAAAAAAAAAATCAATTACCTCCGCTTTCAAATGCACCACTTTATACTGCTGTCCTTTTGGCTTACCCTGCTGCTGGAGGATATCATGTGCTTGCACACGGAGTGAAGGCTTGAGAGCTTTAGGCCTAATTTCTTAAACTCAGACTACACCCCACCCCACCTGCTGGGCATCTGTGGTATCACGTGGCAAATAAAGAGGAATTTTCTTTTTTGGTACAAGTGTGATGTTTTCTGAGCCCCGGCCACAGTTGATTTGACACGGCTTTAAACAGACAGCTGAGTCTTCACTTCCACAGTCACAATGTCGTTTTGTCATGTTGTCAACATCTCATGTCCGTTGTCTCTACAACAGCATGTGGAGTTTATCTCTCTGTTGCTGAGGGGCTTGTTATCAGCAGACAAACAGCTTACACACCACACTGTGGAATGGGAGGAACTTAGAGTAATGTGATCACAAAATAGGGCACAGGAAAACAAGCAACTTGAAACCAACAGAGTTTATAAATCGCACCACATCACCAAATATTAATTTATATTAAAAATATAAATCTTAATATATTTACCAGTGTAATCATTTTCATATTTGTTATGTAAGATGAAGCAATCTATCCATCATATGTAATTTGTTCAACTGGATTCACTGCAATTGACCAACTGAATCTACAGCTAAACACAGAACTCCCCCTCCCAAAAACACTGAAGTTATTTCTGAGGACACACATTAGGGTTGCAAGTGTAGCACTTCCTGTTTCAAAACCACCGTTCATGTGACACCACCAATGATGAAAGAGAGGATGTTACCTGAGAAAGGAAATTCACACAATTTGCTCATCCGATGAATGCACAAGTTTTTATAATGTTGCAAGAACCATGGCCCGGTTGAGGCTAAACATCATGATGAGTGATCAAGCTTCATTTTCTAATCATTATATCATTATGCTGTTTAAGGTCACATGAAAAGTGATCTAGCGAGTGGAGAAATGCTCCAATACATGCACAGAACATCATACACTGTGTGTTGCTATTAACATATTGTGCTGAATACTATCCATCTGCTCCAGAAGTTCTGGCAAAACTCACTGACATTCTTACAATGCACAATTCTAATGCCAACTTGTCTATTATACACCACATTTATAAGGCAGTCTAAAGCAGCCTGACGTCATTGCTTTCTAAAGGCAGACGTGCTACAGATTTGACCGGTTCAACCAGCAGAGGTCAGTGAAACGATATGTTTTTACTTTCTACTCGGTGACGTTGGGGCCAGTAGTAACAAAGCAAGAGCAACTAGACACATTCTAAATCCTGCCTCAATCAAGCATAGGTGTTCCATCTGTAAACACTCATCCATTCCCTCCTAATGCATAAACAAGCACAAACATACACAGCAGTAATCTAATTATTCATGAATTACTTTGTGCCCATCTATGTCTTTTAGCCACATTGAGATGTCTCAGTTTTTTGCTTGACGATGACAGAAGAGATGAACATTTAACTGGAGGCAGATCGCCAAGAAGAAAATTATTATATCATGATGTGACTAAATAGTCTGATGACTGACGGGTTTGCCTCTTTTGATTGACTGCCTTATTCTTTTCTGGCCACGATGTAGAGTTTATAAACCAGCTTATTGTGGTGACAGACTGAGTGGTTACAAGCCAAATGGGACCACATGGTGAGTGACAGTGAACAAAGTGAACAAACGCTTATACAGGTGCTCACCGCCATTCAGTCAGAAATCAGAAAGCAAGAGAGCTGGAGAACCTGGGGCTGGTGTTGCACAGATTCAGAATATGTGACCTGCATAATAATGATTTAAAACCTCAAAATAGCTGTTTTCAATACTTCTATCACCCTCTCACATTAATCTGGACACTTATATTTTTTTTGGCATCACGGACATAGAAACACAGAGGTCACATTCTCTGATAGAGGTCATATTCTCTGATAGCTGCATTTAGACTAAAGCCTCCCAATGCCTCCGTGTCTGTGCATAGAGCACAAGCCATCTATGGAGTCTACACCAAGAGAAATTAGTCTGAAAACTGTATGTATATAAGTGGTTTCTTTATTAATTATATATAACCTACACATGACTCACCTATGTTTGTTGTCCCTCCCATTTCCCCTCTGTCATTCAGAAAGCGTTGTCAAGCCACTGGTCCACCTATATGCAGATGGAGACAATGTGAAGTAGAACTTAATCAGGTGGTTGAACTTGAATATGATACAGGTACTTACATCTACTTCTTGCTTGAAGGAAATAATGTAACATGTTACTGGTTAGGGGCCACTGGTGTAGTGGTTAGCACACTTGCCTTTGCAACAAGAAGACCTGGGTTCACGAGCCGGTCAGGACAAGGGCCTTTCTGCATGGAGTTTGCATGTTCTTCCCATGTGTATGTGGGTTTTCTGGTTTCCTCCCACAGCCCAACAACATGTAATATGGGGATTAGGTAAATTGGACACTCTAAATTGACCATAGGTGAGAGTGAGTAGTTGTGTCCTGCCAAAAAGTGATTGTCTGCTAGAAACTGTGTTGAGTCTGTGGGGCCATGCACTCAACCCCCCCTTAACTGTTGAAATACATATACCTGTGGGGTAGAGTTGGGCTATAATTTTTTTTTAAACATTTTTAAGGCACAAATGACCTTTTGGCAATTGGAATACTGCATTTACTGTTTACAAAAACCCTTAACAGGTATTTCAACAGGTGAAAAATAAAAGTGGCATAAGTATAATTGCACGAGCTGTACACTGAGAACTGTAATGCAGGCCGACACAATCGTACGTTAACTCATTGGCTGCCAGCTATTTTCAGATTAGTGGTCGAAGTGACGTCCATAGCAGCCAATGGCAGCCATAATAACCACAGTTCGATCACAGATCAAAGTCCTTCTGAAAGTTCCTGTCTTTTTTATATTATTACATATAACCTGTTGTGGACAAAAAATGCCTTGATTGAAAGGTTCTGATTCTTCTTCACATAGAAAACTGACTTCAAGAAGGAGCACGAAAGCAAGTACCAGGTATTCAACAACTGTATTCGTTATCTTTTGGCATGCACAGGTGAAAAAAGCATGTTTAATTAATTGTCCCTGGGTGTCCACACTGACACAGAAAATCGTTTTCATATCATTTCTAGTTAGCCACAGTGCTGCAATCTCAGTCTCGTTAGGACAATCTCGTCCATTATCTGTAGCTTAAATTAAAGCTACTTATTTCAGTTACCACTGTCTCACATTCAGTACTTAAATTTACATTTAAGCATTTAGCAGACGCTTTTATCCAAAGCGACTTACTTACACATGTCTTTGCTGAAGTATCTGCCGAATAACGACGTAATGACTTTCATCCTTTATCTTGCTATCATCAACCTGTGGAGTGCACCTGTCAGTGTAGCAACTTTTCCTCGCGAGATTTCGGCGTTGCGCAGTGGAGTTTCACAGTTCAGCTGTCCGCCATCACTGCTCTCAGGCTAACATTAGCTTAACCACCGGGAAGAGAGTAAGCTCCCGAGCGAGTGACAACAACATAACTGCCTCACAGGTCGAGTTCCTAAAGTGGAGGTCACTGAGTTTCCCTGCTGCTTTTCTGGCATAGGGGGCAAAGTAGCAGCTGGGTTTCATGTAGTCTTGTCGGCTCAGAAACGACAATCCAACTAACCAGTCATGTCCAACCTTAAAGGCACCACCAAGAAGGACACCAAGATGAGGATACGAGCTTTCCCTGTGAGTACTTACCGTTGGTGTTAACACAGATACTCTAAATATGTGACTTTGGCTGATAGTAGCTAACGTTAGCTTAGCACGTATCAAAACGGAGTGAGTAACGAGCAAATAAGTGTCTAGCTAAGTAGCAGGCCTGCATGTTAGCGGACCTGCCGTTAGCTAAGTTGCAGTCAGACTACAAATATCGTTGCGTATGGTTAAAATACAAAGCTATTGGTGTTGTGTTTTGTATTGCGGCATATATTTCTCTTTCTGGGAGGCAAATGGTTCACTGTCATGCAGTATTAGCTTTAGAGCTAGCGCGACTTCCACCTAGTTGGAGACCTCAGTAAACATGTCTGTGGTAACTTGAGTAGAATATGTTGTTGACGTTGTCAACACAGTTTCCTGCTACTACCAGTGCCACTGTCACACAAAGACTGAATCACTGTTAAATTTACATATTATGTCATGGATGTAGGGATATTGTGCAGTGTTAATACATTCACCTCCCACCTTATTAGATACACAGGGACCTTTATCATATTTGAACCAGTCTTGCCGTTCTCCTCTGACTTCTGGCATCAAAGGGGCATTTTTATTTATTGTATTTACTAAACTACCCCTGGTAACAACTCAACAGCAGAATATGTATTGTAATATTTGAAATGATGATTTCAAACAAGGAATGTTTGAAACGGGTACATTAGTGTTTTAGTTTTCAGGTTGCATTCTTTTAGGTTTCGCAGATTTCTTTTAAAGTGCACAAAAGCAAAATCAAGTTATTTGGAAATTTGAAATGGGAGAATTCAGCTGCTTTTTCTGCCATCACTTTTTCAATTTTTTTGGACACAGAGACACAAAATGCTTCCATATGCCAAATTTAAAAATAGCTGGAGCATCAAATGCCAGTGTCCTTTACTTCAGAGGGTGAAGGGCATGTTCGTGTAGTTATCTTTAATTATCACTCCTTCGCTTTGCTCCACTGTGGCTAAAACAAAACTAGAGTTCTTGTCCTGAAGACCTATTGTTTGATATCGCCACAGGTCCATGATGGTATCGAGATACTATTGTCCTTGCAATATCATGATTGACACTTGACAATCCCTATTGTATGCCCATGTTTATTAATGGGCCACTGAGCCGAAACAGGTTTCCTGTCTGAGATGTTGAGCTTACATACAAATGCAATGTCACCTACAGCAAACCCCATTCCTGTGGTATTAGTTTTCACAACAAGTAAGTATGATTTAAGGAGTAGTATGATTTGATCATTGTAGAGTTCTTGTATGCAGCCATACAATTCAACATAAGTATCTACTGGAACTGATTACTGATTGACCTGAAAGCTAATTTTGTATTTCCTCAGAATTTAAATCTATTTACCTCACTGCATAGGACAACTCAACAGAAAGTCCTTTAAACCATTATAACAATACAATTTTCAGTTGTCCATTTGAACCACAAATTGACATTGAAGGTAATGGGACTGTGTTTAGGTGTTTCACTAGTGCAAATGCTGAGTCAGCATCCTCACTGTTGTTTTCCATAGAATATTATTATTATTATTATTATTATAATAACAAACCTTTTTCACACATTCATCTTCTTGCCCTTTCCTAGATGACAATGGATGAGAAATATGTGAACAACATCTGGGACCTCCTTAAGAATGCCATCCAGGAGATCCAGAGGAAGAATAACAGTGGGCTAAGCTTCGAGGAGCTGTACAGGAATGCCTATACGATGGTTCTCCACAAACATGGGGAGAAGCTCTACACAGGACTGAGGGAAGTCGTCACTGAGCACTTGATCAACAAAGTAAATTATTTTATTCTTTACTAATCTAGCTCATTTTACAATTTACAGAACATTTTACAACAGATATATGAAAACAGATAAAATACGACTACCAACACTGGATTGAAACTATGGCACTGTTAACAAGATACATGGTCCTATTTCAAAGACATACTGTAATTCTACAACTGTATAACACATATTCTTTTCCCATGTAAAAGAAATCAGCCCACAACATGGCTCAGCTAAAATACTGTTGATTAACCAATAGCGGACCAATACTGATTATCGTATTGGCTCATCCCTAGTTTGTATTGCTGAATAACATGTACATGTAAAGGGTTAGGGTTAACGGCAATGTAATGATTTGAATTATGTTTACTTTGAAAGTTTAAACATCCTTTTAACAAGCACCAAGTGATTACTATCAGTTCTGATCTCATTCTTTTTTTTTTTCTAGGTACGGGAAGATGTCCTTAACTCTCTGAATAATAACTTTTTGCAAACACTAAATCAGGCTTGGAATGACCATCAAACTGCCATGGTTATGATCAGAGACATCCTCATGTACATGGTGGGTAGACACAATTGTGCCTTGCCTTGTATCATACCAAGTACATTACTACCATGTAGTTGTAGACTATCAACAGTCATATTTCCCACTATTCAGTGATGTTGTTTTATCACTAAGAAGTGATTTAGTGTTTATAGGTTCTTCCTATGGGCTGTATTGTTTTTGTAGGTCAAGTCATTCTTGGCACCTAAAAAAACAAAAGGAGTTTAGCCAATGTGTTTCAGAATTACTATCATGGCAAAGAGCAGCATAGTAAAGAAATATGGCAAACGGTGAGCAACACAATTGTATACTAAGGTTTAGTAGTCAAATGATATTCATGGCCTTTGCAAGATAAAAACAGAATTGATAAATAGAAATTAGAAATAATGTATTATGTTACTTGTGAGTACTAATTTTTGAAACACAGTAGTAGTTTAGAAAAACTGGCATGACTAGTTTATTTGCTTTAGCCTACTACCAGCCCAAAGGGTTTATGGGCAAATGAATATGAATTTAGTTGGGTTATTTGTTATTCTGGACTAATGTTGGAAATGGCAAATCTTATATATAGCAAGTAGCTCATGTCAAATCCTTTTCTCAGACTTTCTTAATCGTACAGTAATTGAACTTTCCATACTTGATGCCTTAAAATACTTTTTTGCATACATTTATGTGAATAACTGTGACTGATGATTGAGGCTATAGTACTAACATTCCTTTGTCTCCTAGGACCGGGTCTATGTTCAACAAAATAATGTGGAGAACGTGTACAACCTCGGCCTCATCATATTCAGGGACCAGGTGGTTCGTTATGGCTGCATTCGAGACCATCTACAACAGACGTTACTTGACATGATTGCACGTGAGAGGAAGGGAGAGGTTGTAGATAGGTATGCACAAATGCTACTTCACTGTTCAATCTAAACATGGTTTATTGTTGTAGACCTTCTCCAAAATGTCAAGTGTCATTTTAGTATTTGCGAATACACAGGCAAAACATTCTTTCTTTGCAGGGGGGCCATCAGAAATGCCTGCCAGATGTTGATGATTCTTGGCTTGGATGGCAGGTCTGTATATGAGGAAGACTTTGAAGGCCCTTTCTTGGACATGTCGGCTGAATTCTTCCAGGTATGTCTCTTGTGTGTTACTGTAGCACCTTGTGTTTTTTATTGCAACCAATATTCATTGTGATTTAACAATGCACCATATCTGCTTTTTCAGATGGAGAGCCAAAAGTTTCTAGCTGAAAACAGTGCCAGTGTGTACATAAAGAAGGTAGAGGCCAGAATCAATGAAGAGATAGAGCGTGTTATGCACTGCTTGGACAAGTCTACAGAGGAGCCCATTGTTAAGGTGGTGGAACGGGAGTTAATTTCTAAACACATGAAGACTATTGTAGACATGGAGAACTCTGGACTCGTCCATATGCTGAAGAATGGCAAGACGGAAGGTAAAAGTATTTTTGTTTTATTCTGCATTCAATGTATTAACTGTATTTGCTTCTTTTTTCGTATTTCTAAAAAAAATTACTACATCCCTTTTCAGACTTGGCATGTATGTACAAACTGTTCAGTCGTGTGCCAAATGGCTTGAAAACAATGTGTGAGTGTATGAGCTCTTACTTGAGGGAGCAAGGCAAAGCTTTGGTGTCAGAAGAAGGAGAAGGCAAGAACCCTGTTGACTATATCCAGGTATGCTGATTCAACTATAATTCCAAGTAATGCATTCTTTTGTTTGATTTTGGGTTATGTTGACTTTTTGTTATCACCTCCTCACCAGGGCCTGCTTGACCTGAAGACACGATTTGACCATTTCCTCACCGAGTCCTTCAACAATGACAGACTCTTCAAACAAACTATAGCCGGCGACTTTGAGTATTTCCTCAACCTTAATTCTCGCTCTCCAGAGTACCTGTCACTCTTCATCGACGATAAGCTCAAGAAAGGAGTCAAAGGGGTGTGTGACTTCAAAGTATTTTTCCAACCTGCACAGCATGCAAGCAATAGATTTGTTTCGTATGTCTTGTACATACATGCTTCACTTTCCCCCTATTTGACCAGTTGACGGAACAGGAGGTGGAGTCCATTCTTGACAAGGCCATGGTGTTGTTCAGGTTCATGCAGGAGAAAGATGTGTTTGAACGATACTACAAGCAGCATCTTGGTCGCAGACTGCTCAGCAACAAGAGTGTGTCCGACGACTCGGAGAAGAACATGATTTCTAAGCTCAAGGTAAATGGATGACCATGTTTTGATATTCTGCTATGATGTACTGCTCAATGTGAGCAAACACACACACACTCAACACACCTCTCTCTCGCTTGGGCACTTACTCATGCATAAGAACTTTTGAAACCGTGAAATTTCCGATCTAACTAACCAGCACTACTTTGTACTGTTCCTCATATAGTGTCCGCATAGGTTACAGAATTAAAAGAGAATTGCCCTGTTTAAATCCTTGTCAGCAGTTTTAGCTAACTGTTCTTTTTTTCTGTTTTGCAGACAGAATGTGGCTGTCAGTTCACCTCAAAACTGGAAGGGATGTTCCGAGATATGAGCATCTCCAACACAACCATGGATGAGTTTAGGCAGCACATTCAAACCACATCGGTAAGACAGTCACTGAGACACACTGTTACAAAATGTATGCTATGTATGTCACAAGTGATCCATGTACATGTGGACAGCGCCAAGTACAGATATCTGATATATTGGAACAGTGGCTATTTGAAGGATAATCGGACTTTTGAAAATTAAACTTTCGCCACTGTGACTCCGTTAGCACAGGTCTGTGTGTCTGTATGAAAAAGCCACTGTGTGAATGTGTGTCAAGATTGGAAGCAGTGAAATTCTGTCTAGACAAATGGATTGAATTGTTCAATACCTTAACATCACTGCTTATTGATACTAAGGTGTTTGCCCCAGGGCCTGTTTATTACTGGGTTTTGGTACCCATCCCATACTATCCACTTGTGATCAGGTCTCTGAGGATAGATGTTGACATCAGATCAGGCTATAGTTGTGTGAAACTTCCTAAAATCTCTTTCAGACATCTCTAAGTGGCGTGGATCTTATAGTAAGAGTCCTTACAACTGGCTACTGGCCGACACAGTCTGCAACTCCCAAATGCACTATCCCACCTGCTCCTCGCTACGCCTTTGAGGTCTTTAGACGGTAAAACACTTGAGTTTTTTTAAAGATGTTTTATGATACACACAGTTTTTTGGAGGCTCCATGTCTTTTTGCATTACTTCTAAAGAACTTGGTCCCGTCTTAAATTTACAGGTTTTACCTCGCTAAGCATAGTGGCAGACAGCTCACACTGCAACACCACATGGGTGGGGCAGACCTAAATGCAACTTTCTACGGAACAGTTAAAAAGGTATCATTGAAAATGAGAGAGACTTGTCATCAAGGCACATTCTAATTTCTGAAGCTGTCATCTAATTCACTTTTGCTTCCTCTGCATATGCAGGAGGATGGATCAGAGGTGGGTGTGGGAGGTGCCCAAGTGACAGGCTCTAACACCCGGAAGCACATACTGCAGGTTTCCACTTTTCAGATGACCATCCTCATGCTCTTCAACAACAGAGAAAAGTGCACTTATGAGGTGGGGGGGAAGTTCACAGTTATAAACACCTTTATCTGGTTCTCCAACTCTGTCAGTCCAAATGAGGACAGAAGTTTTTAAATGATCTTTTTATAACTGTCTGTAGGAGCTCCAGCAGGAGACTGATATTCCTGAGCGGGAGTTGGTGCGAGCATTGCAGTCTTTGGCTTGTGGGAAGCCAACACAGAGAGTTCTCACCAAGGAGCCAAAGTCCAAAGAGATTGAAAATGGCCATGTGTTTACAGTCAATGATCAGTTTACCTCCAAACTGCACAGAGTCAAAATACAGACAGGTGGGCAAAGTTCACTATTCATCCAGCTGTTGGCCATTCACTGGCTTCCATTCTCAGCAGCACAGTGTATTTTTAGTTAGAGGGGTTTCTCAAACATGATACTGTGGAATATTACTAAATTTCTTGTGAAAGTGTGTCGAATGTGTAAAAGTAAATATCAGAGGGTTGTGATTTGTATGATCATTTTATAAATTCAGATAACTTTAGTACAATGATGTTTAATTACACTAACCAGGTACTGGTAGTCAGTCTGCTAATGTTAAACTTACATTTTTGGTACATTCCTTCCACAAACCTCATTTTATCCTTGTATCTTGTCCAGTTGCTGCTAAACAAGGGGAATCAGACCCAGAAAGGAAAGAGACTAGGCAGAAAGTGGACGATGACAGGAAGCATGAGATAGAGGCAGCCATTGTCCGAATCATGAAGTCAAGGAAGAAGATGCAGCACAATATCCTGGTTGCAGAGGTAAGAATGGATGATATCAAATTTGGTCTGTGTACTTTTTCATATAATTTGTCATGATTCCATAATTTCAGACACATGTCATTTTACAACAGTGCAGTTTTCTTAAAATATTTTAACTTTGTGTGTTCAGGTGACTCAGCAGCTCAGGGCACGTTTTCTACCCAGCCCTGTGGTAATTAAAAAACGCATCGAAGGACTAATAGAAAGAGAATACTTGGCGAGGACGCCAGAGGATCGTAAAGTGTACACCTATGTTGCGTAGAAGAGAAGCCAGATGAGAGGAGAAAGAGACTGGATGGGGGAATGGGATTGGTGTTTCTTTGGACTGTTGTTACGCATGGACTGGAAGTTACTTTTTTAAGATAAATGCTGGGAAACTGATTCTTTCGTCTCCGTCCTTTTTGGAAACACACACAAATGCGAACTCAAAAGTTGGCACAGAAAAGTCCCTCAGGGGCCTCATTTATAAAAGGGAGTGTGAAGGATCCTTACTGAAAATGTACATGCACACAAAACAAAATTGGATTTGTAAAACATGCATACTCAAGCATACTGCAAGCAATTTCCCTTTATGAATCACTTTCACCCAGGAAATGTTTACACAGGTCAGCCTTGCATCGTATCCTGCCTTGATTTTGCCCACAATGAACCGTAAAAGGGTAAAGGCCAATAAGTGTGTGTGTGTGCTTCTAGTGGAGGAGAGGACACACAGAGCTGCCACCACTGGATACAACAATGTGTGTGTGGCATTGTGTTGACTAATCAATATTTCCATAACTGCTGGTTATGTTAAACTTGGAGACAACTGTGATAACCCTGACCAACAGGTAAACATTGCATAGTCTCATTGGTAACAGCTGTTTGCTGAAAACAGCTGGAAACCTCAAAGTGGTGAATATTTGTTTTTGTTGGGATGACTCGGTTCTGTTTTCTTTTTAAGACCGATTCACACCAAAACACGTGGCTTGTACGTCATGTTTTAAATTTTTCACACCTGCCATTTGTGTACACCACAATCCTCGTGTGGAGGATGATGTGTGAAACCCCTAGGTAGGTTATATCGTCAAGTAGGTCTTAAACTAGCTATAACTACATTATAAGGTAAATGTCAGGCGAGCAGCACATTCTCTCGGGAGTATACAAAAATAAACAAATCACTCAAATGGTAGTTTGGGAAGACAAGTGTGATGCAGCAAGTGTGAACAAGATGCAGAGGTCATGCCACACACTCTGTGTGATCCAGGCCTAATGCTGTCTTCTAGCAGTACCAGGTCTCCCACCATGCAACAGTGTCGGTGCACTGTTATTGTTTACAGCGATCAGACTCAGCTTTTCACACTCAAATAATGAATTGCAACTATCGGCAGCATCCTGACTCCTTCCTTTTAGATATTGTGTGGAACTCTATTTAAGGTGTCTCCTGTGCACCTGACAGCACAGTCACATTCACACCAAACTAAATGAAAACAAAACTACTTTGCGGTGAAGTATGCATGGCCAAATTTGCTTTTTCGGTTGATCTATATCCCAACATTTATGCCCCACAGCCACAGATAAAGCTGCTTGTTTTAACATTTTTGAAATGGTGTGTATAAATATATATATATATGTGTATAAATATATATATATGTATATATATATATATATATATGTATATGTATATATATATGTGTATATATATATGTATATGTATATATATATGTGTATATATATATATATATATATATATATATATATAATCTGGTTTCATTTCACCACCTCACCACCTGCAGCACTACTTTCCTGTTTCCAAAATGTTGGCACGCATCGGTTGGTACACAGGTGTGCATATTTCCCCTTCAAGTGTTTTTATAGATCCCAGCCTTTGTGTGGGAAGTGGGATACACCTTTTTACAGGCTGTTTTGTGTGTAAGCATCAGTTATAAATGAGGCCCCCCCCAGACCCAGTTTTCACAATCCCTGTGAGTTTTAACGTGGATGGATCCAGCATCAAGCTTTTCACTGTTTTACCCTTATAGAGATAAAAATTGCAAAGAATCCCTTGGGAAAAATGTGAATGCACCACATTATTTTTTTGTTCCAATACTGTATAAAAATAATAAAAGTATTAAAAACACCAAATTTGGATTGTCAAAAAATGGAAAGCAATGGATGCCTTGCAAGGACAAACCACACTGCTATTTGTTCATCTCATGGTGGTTACTACATCAAGAAATCTAGGTTTAAACCCCCAGTTGGCTCTTAGTATTCATTCAGATATTTCCAGATATTTGAAAGAGTCAGTGAGTTTTCACTTCACATTGCTCCTATTAGAATCTGCTTTTTTTTATGTTTTATTGTGATTATTTTATGCAAACATCGAACATCTTCACAGGTGCCTCGTAGGGGATTGTGCAGTTTGGGGTCCATAGACACTGGATCGTTTCACATGTGAGCCAAAGGTCAGAATTAAACCCAACAGATACATTGTTACGTACAAGCAGTAACTGTTATTGATAAACTCAGTCACTTCAATCAACAGATTGACATTTGGTGTGCAAATACGGATCAGTGATGCATGTCCAGATCATGTGACACGGAACTAAGACCTGTCCTCAGACCTGCCTCTGAAATGAATGAGTAGAAGTAGAAGGTACATAAAACTAAATGTGGCAAAAGTTTTCTCATTGTCTAGAGTTTGATCTTATTGTTTGTAATACATTGATGGCATGTGGTAAAAAAAACGGACATCTCAATTCAGTCAGATGGAGTGGTAGAAGGGCTCAGAGAACCCATCATCTCTGGATCGCGTGGTGGCTGAGCAGCTCTGGCCAGAGTCTCAAGCTGAGTCATGAAACTCTCAATCTCCTGGGCAGAACTATGAGTCCAGGCCAGAGGCAGGTGAGCAGGAACAGACTTGCGATCTGCAACGAAGACAATCAGTCAGAGCAAGTGATGGTGAGCAGGTGATGATGAGTCAGTGCAGCTCACCTTGAAAGAACCGCCCACTTTGTGTTCTGGCAGCAGCTCTAGATAACGCCAACCATGCGACGGTGTCGGCTCCTTGCTCTGCACTGCGCAGTCTCTCCCCCATCATGTGGTGGAACTGAGGCATTGATGTGGAAACAGCTGTACACAAGGTTGAAATGAATTTAGCTGAGTTATGTGTAACCAACACGATCATAACTGCTCTTTTCACAGTGAAGCAAACAGACAAAAAGAAGTCAACCGTTTTCTCTATATATAAATTATTTGTTCAAAGCAAGACTCAGTAAAGTAAATGGAAGTAATGGACTTTGTGGTTAATTAACCATTCTCAGCATTTCAGCTGTATTTACATTAATATTGATTTATTGAATTTTTTATGGCATTGTCATTATTAGCAAAACTAATGGGTAGATGCATACCTTTTTGTTTTCAGAATGATTCTTTAAAGGAAGTGTTAAACAAGTGAAGTGAGGAAAGATGCTGATGACACAAAGTCAGCAGCAGTAAGTGAACGGAGGCTGCGACAGTATCAAGTTAATACCTGGTGTGTCCACCCAGCCTGGATGCATCACAGAGAAGTGAATGACAGGGTTGGCTTTGGCCCACTGTTGCGTCAGCACCACCTGCTGTCTCTGGAAAGAAACAACACACAATACTCTCACTCCTTGATGCTTTTCTGGATTTAAAATGGATTTTGCAGGTATTTACTAGTCAATGACAACATCCAGAGTTGTAAATTAAATGCAAGCCTTCTCATATTTAGACCTCCTCCTCATAACCGCTATCCTCCTCCCCTACCTTGTTCTGGGCGTAGACCATGACACCATCAAAGTTGTCTCTCTCTGACTGTAAGTCATCAGCGCTGAGTCTCTGGACCAGCATGCCTCCTGAGGACACAGTGATCTAACAGGCAGGGAGAGAAGGGGCACAGTTTGTTTAGACAACAGCCACTTCAGCGCAGACAGAAGTGTCATTATGTTGCGTTTGTGTACACTGTTTGTGTGTTCGTACCACTCTTGGATCCCGGCTCTTCTGTAAAAGTGGTATGAGTGTCTGGGTAAGGATGTACACCCCTAAAAACAGACAAAAAGTCTTGATTTTATATTCCAATTCAATCGACTCCAATCCAACTTTATTTATACAGCACTTTTTAAAAGAGACATGAAGTACTAAAAAACAAATAATAATAGAATATGATGAAATCGCTAAAAAGAAAAGCTAAAAGTGAGATTTAAAAACAATAATAAAAAAAAAACATAAGAGACCCAATGAAGTACAAACATACTCTAGTTTTAAAACTGGATAAGGGAGGTTTAAAAAGGATCAGCCATAAAAAAAAACTGTTTCCTAAAACATAGAGGGAGCCAGTGGAGAAAGGATCACAGGACTCACCCATAGTGTTGGTGGCAAAGTTTTTCTCCAGTCCCTCAGCGTTTACCTCTCTCTTGTTCGCCATACACCCTGCGTTATTTATCTGCCATTTAAAAAAAAAAAGAAAGTAAACAAACATATGACTGTGTCTATATCAACATTATTAGTTTGGTAACAAAAACAATATGGGGTGATGACATAAACGTGAGATCACTGTACGACCTACCAACACATTCAGTGATGGATACTGATTCTGAAAGGTTTCAGCAAACTCCCAGACTTTCCGAGTCTCTGACATGTCCAAAATATGGACGTACACCTCCTAGAAACAACGATTCACAATATAATAATGATAATAATAATAAGTTAGACTGGTATACAACCTTTCAAGGACAGAAAACAATGGTAGGAATATTTGAGATAGGTCCAAGATAAGAAAAGTCCAGATGGTGGGAGCTAGGGCCGAACAATTAATTGCTCTAAATTCAAAAATTCAATTTAAAACAACACAATTAGCAAATCACAGAGGCTGCAATTTAGAAGATACATCATGCAGCATATCTGACCCAGGGTTTATATTTATACTACAATCCTAACATTGTCTTCTGTAATACAAATGTTTTGGAAGCAATCTCATGGTATCGCAGGGTGTCATGTTCCATCACATTTTGAATCTAAAACACAGTTACTACTGAACTGACACTTGACTTAAAAAATATATTTTGACTCCAACCGGGTCTGGGATGGAATAAAGGGGTGGAGGAGGTGAGACAGTAAGCTGTAAGTATTTTGAAAGTGATGCCAAAGTTGACTAGAAACTATTGGAGATGAGGGAGCGAAGTGCAATGTCACTCGTTTCAAATTTAGTGTCAGACAAACAGCACTCACCGTATTCCCAGACTCACTGACAATGTCTGCTCGGGCCTGTTCTGCTTTATCTTTGTTCCTACACACCATGTGAACTGTCCCACCTGATAAACAAAGCACCAGAGCTCAAATACCAAATACCTGAAATATCAAACAAATACCTGAAATATCAAACAAATACCTTCCACTCTCCACAGTTTACCTTTCTTGGCTATTGCCATGGCAGCTGCCTTGCCAATTCCACTGTTGGCTCCAGTGACCATGAAAGACCTTCCCACGACAGACACATCCAGATCCTGAGGCTTGAAGTCTTTGGATGCTGCTTCATATCCTTTCCTGTGGGCAGATACAACTAGTATGATATACTTGGATACTATAAGCAAGGTGAGATATAGCAGCAATTTCCCCACAATATAGTCTACTTAAAGAAAAATTGTCATTGTAAAAATCAGAAAAACCATGCCACAAAATGTCGCTTTATTTTACATGCAGTATAGAGTATTGGTATTTTCTTAAACACTGATTTTAACACCAGTGGAGTAGAGTAATGTGAGTGCCGTCAGCGTCAATGAAACCATTGTAACTGTACATAAAGGCCAGTTTGTGTGGTGATTTGTGCCACATACAGGGAGCAAACATCTGTTATTCCTTATTCACCAGACTTTAAGCTGAAATAAATGAAAAGCAAATAAAATCGGGCCTTAGCTTTAGTAGACGGGGGCCCTTTCTTCTATTCCATCATGGCATTGTAATAAATGACATGGTCTCTGGCACAGAATCTGTGAGGCCTTATCCAAAATTGGTGGACATTCTTTTCCCATTAGATCTGGTGATGTGCCTTCCAACCTTTCAAAATCCACCCTCACATGCGATCACGCCATCAAACGCACAGAAGTCCAACAAATAAATAATATTGGGGCTCTTGGAAGTAAATAATAACTGTCTTCCTCTACAACCCTCCAGCTACATGGAGACTCTCCCAGCTCACATGACTGAGGAGTGTTTGGTGTGCTCTCTCCTCTTCACCAATTGATGGCTATTTCTGATCATTTTATTATATTTTTAGTGAAACAATTCTGTTTCTCTTTATAATTAATTCATTTAAACGTTGTTTTCCTTCTTATTTTCTGTATATGATTTCTGAGTAAGTTTATGAGATTGAAAAAAGCCAACATAAACACTGAAAATGCCCCCAATTGCAGTGTTTTTTTTTCTATTTTACAGCACATTTACATGAGCAATTCTCATTACTCACCTTGTGTATTGGTGGATTCCGTTCAGAAACCAGATAGTATTTCGGTAAACAGACATTTTTCAAGCAGTAAACCAAAAAAAAGAAGAGCATAGACTTGCATAAATCCTCCTCAACCACTGTAGCAGATGAGAAGCACGAGCAGCAGACAGTGAGACAGAGAGAGAGAGGGACACCACTGAACACTGCTCTTTAGCGCCCCTGCAGGGCAACACAACACTGCACACACTCACCCTGTTTGTCAGGTAATGTGAGTTAAAAGCTTTAGCAGTTCATTCATTGAAATGCACTCAGCACAAAGCACGTGCTAGATGGTTAACTGTTGGGATGGGTGAGTGCTCCCCTGCTGTCATAAGTGTTTTCACACAATAACCAATCCAGATGGTTGTGATGTTTGGTGACGCGTCCCGCAGGCACCGCTCCTCTCGGCCAGAGGGGCGGAGTTAACCAACTCAGTTACTAGCCAGTGTGGACGACGCTTCGATATGTGTTGAAACGGAAGAGTTGACCCTTATTTGGGGGTTAAAGTCAAAGTTTTATTGGTTTTTTTTAAACAGCATTTGCTAGTGTTGACAGCTCTGTCTTGGTGCGCCGTGAAAATGGTAAGACACTTTTGTTTATTTCCTCATGTGTGTAACGCGTCACTGTGTTCACCTGTTCCGCCTGACAGGTAGCTAAAGGAAAGGTACGAAACTGCACCTCTGCGCCGCTTCCTGTAAATTCATGACCCGTTTGTTTGTTGTAATATCAGCCACGACAGCTGTATTAAGTTTCTATTGTCATGAGCTACTTTTACAGAGAGACTGGAGTTAACGTGTACATTTCCAGAAGCGACGACCTTGGTTAAACAGGTTTAGTCACTTTCCGTCGAGTGAAGCCCCGCTGGCTGTTTCCACAATTTGCCTAAAAGTCTGACTAGCAGGACAGGATGTCTGTAGGAAGATGGTTTTTCTAGAATGACATGTGACATTTCGTGTCATTTAAATGCAAATTTGAATTATGACTGCAGCAGAGGGTCAGGCACGCTCTTTCATCTAATGAGCACAAATAACAGTAAATGTTTTGTGAGATAGAGTCCGTTTCAGTAATTACCACGAGAAAATGCCACATAATTAAAGGCTGAGTTATTCACCTGGGTGAAAGTTAAAGACACCACTTGTTGTATGTAGTGTTGTGTTTCAAAGTATGTCTGCACAGTGAACCTTTGTTATATTGATATTGAAGAATGTTATACTACTATACGGTAGCAGTAAAGTAGCAGGTCAAAGTATCAAACACTATATACTGTATGTTTTCATAACATCACCAAGAGTTCTCTGATTATTGATTATGTGAACACACATCTAAAAGTAATATTTCAGATACTTCCAATACCTATCCATCTATTAATACCTATAATACCCAAATTATCTGTCATGTTGTCTCCTTTTGTCTCCTTTTTTTGTTGATAGTAATTTTGCTCCTTTTGTTTGTTATTCATTTATCATTACTTATTTAACTTGGTTTGTCTTTTTCTTCCTGTCCAACGTCCACACATTCAAAACAGTTTATTCTCACTTTGTTCCTATCAGTTGATATTGCCTGTAAGCAGGGGTGGTTCAAGGGCCTTTGGGGCCCCTAGGCGAAACGGACCGGTCCCTATGTCAAACAAACTTGGTCTCATTTTTCTTATTTCCCGCATCTTTTTCTCATTTTTTTTATATTTTACATAAGTACACTCCATTGGTTATACCACTAGAGCCGCAACTAACATTTGTTTTCCCTTTTTAAAAAAATAGATAAGATGTTTGGTGGATGATGTTCTCAAAAGTAAATGATTGTCCACAAAACAAATGAATATATATACTGTATATAATATATATATATATATATATATATATATATATATATATATATATATATAATAGCAAAGAAACCAAAAACACATTTAAGAAGCTGAAAAATATGAGATGTTGTATTATAAAAATACAACATCTATTTTTGTTCTTATCCATGTTTTGCGGCGTTCTTAATGTTGCACTACTGCCTCCTATGTGTCCAACTCATTAGCCAGTTAATTGCGAATACAAATTTAACTGATTAAAAATGTCTTCATTAATTAACTGACAGTGTCTGTTTCCTTGCATTTGCATGCTGTTACTCCAGACATCACATGCTCTGTAATTTTATACCAGCAGAGGGCAAACATCAACCAAAGTACTAATGTAATATGCAGAAGAAGTCAAAGTGCAGGGAGCCAAAAAACCAGACCCTGCTCCTATTGATTAACCAACTATTGTACATTAACCAGTTCAGCTACCATTTGAGGAAGGTGAATGAAATTTGCAACCCTAATTCAAAGCTGTAGTGGCAAAGGTTTCCTTTTTTTCCCAGACATGGTCTCATTGCAGACTCCAGTGCATACAGTATATATATGTGAGGGACTATAAGGGAATTCTCACAAAATTGTTCCCGTTAATAGGCAGTTGTCTATGTTGTAATGTTCCTGCACCTAAGTTGTTTCAATGTTGGAGAAAATATACACCACTCAGCAACATACAGCTATTGTAGTGCTGTTGTTCTACTCTGGGAAGTAAAAATGAGGGAGCCAGTGTATTATAGCTACAGCAGCATTAAAACAAAGTGGTTAATATCATAATTATACTTATTTCTGTAGATAAGGATATTTTGTATTCTAGTTTTGTTTTAATATATGATTTTTAGAAATGAACAATACACTGAAATAGGTGCTTGAGCAACTGTCTTGCTGTGCACAGATATGCAAGGCAAGTCAGTTTTTAAGTAAACAGAAGGAGGACTAAAAGAAACAAAAGGACAACTTTCTCTCAGACAATCATCTTCTGCCTTTAGACTCTTATGAGCCACTCTTACAAGAACAATGACAGGAAAGCCTAATGGAAACAGTGTGGTTTTCATGGACGTGGGGGTAAAAACAAAATTCACATTGGTCTCAATGTGTTGCCAAATCTATTTCCAACGGTAGGAAGCACAGTCTCTCCAGACATCCGAAACCCAACTCCTTAGCTCTCTTGAAAATGGGAAAGGAAACTTTAAACTACCTCTTCCCCTGTCATTAGTCGACCTTTGCATTTCTGCCTGTCAAGACTTTCTTTCACCTTGGTTTGGTCAGTGGAGTTACTATTTAATGAACCATGACAAGAGCAAATCACTTGTTTGACCCTTGGATTTTGCTTGTGTGTTGCTGAGTGCAGTGTGGTCATGTTTATTAATTCATGCTTTGAGTCTATTGTCCATGTGTGCATCGCGAATGCCCCTCTGATCCTGTGGTGTGTCTGCATTGTTAGATGCGCTTCCTGCTGCTTTTCAGTCGCCAGGGAAAGCTGCGTCTGCAGAAGTGGTTCACACCCATTTCAGAGCGGGAGAAGAAGAAGATCATTAGGGACATGACCAACATGGTGTTGGCACGGCAACCCCGCTCCTCTAACTTCCTGGACTGGAAAGACCTTAAGATTATTTACAAGAGGTGGGTGCTATTTAACCTGTTTAAATGACTCTCTGCGGAAACCAGACCCCCTATCTCTTAGTTACAGTGTACATACACTGTTTATCATTAATCCCCATCATAACCTCTTGTCACCCATTCCCTCAGATATGCAAGCCTGTATTTCTGCTTGGCCATTGAGAGCCAGGAGAATGAGCTGCTCGCCCTGGAGGTGATTCATCGCTATGTGGAGCTGCTGGACAAATACTTTGGCAATGTATTTTACTGTGTTTCTTCTTTGATTATACAATCCTAGTGTGTAGTAGTCTAATGTTGAAATGTACTGTTAACTTAAAACTGTAGTGCGTAACAAACCCTTGTTCACATTATGCTAACTTTAGCCTATACGCTCCACCTGACTAGGACTCTTCACACATAGGAAGAGATTTGTGTTATGTTGAAACAGATGCAGGCAACAGAAAGACACAAAGAATCATCACAGTTGTTCTGCATTTTGATGGCATTAACCCCCAATTCCTGCCCCTGTACCGCCATTGTATACACAGAAGCACTCCCTCAGTCAGGTCCGGTAGTTTTGCTTGAAAGAGCCTGTTTTCAGATGAAGGACACAGCATACAAATAATGTTACACCGTTACTGTTTGTGAGGACCAAACAGGCACAGAGTAATAACATCAACAGCAACGAAAATCCCCAAAGGTTATGCACTGCAGCTTTAAATTAAATAAAATAATACGCTTATCACTAAACCCTGTAAAAGTTTCAAAAACATTTTTATAAACGGCAATTTCAACTCTGACAATGTACACGTTAGTAAGTTCTGCATTGGCACTGTCATGTATCGCAAGAATAACCAACCTATTCACCGTCATACTTCCTCTCAGGTGTGTGAGCTGGACATAATCTTTAACTTTGAGAAGGCCTATTTTATCCTGGATGAGTTTCTAATGGGGGGGGAGATACAAGAAACCTCCAAACAGATTGTGAATCGCTGTATTGAATCCTCAGACATGTTACAGGAGGTGAGTTACTGTGCCGCACACACACACACACATACATACACACACAAACACGTGATACACAGCACAAAGAGTGGCTTGGATCTATGGTGTGAATATGGAACATCTGTTGCATGGCTCAGTATGATTAAAAAACAATGACTAATTGGAAATTAGGGCTGGGCGATATGGCAAAAATGTGATCACAATACAGTTTTCTCATCTTGATCTATATTGATTTATAATATAATGTTTTTGCTGGTGCTGCCAGTTCGAAAGAGTGTCCCCTGAAGCCTGACAAAAACCGATGGTAACTACATTAACGTATAAAACCTGATGCTTCTAATACTAGCAGCCATGCTACAGCGCTACTAATGCTCGTTAGATGAACCACTACTTTGGAACAACCTTGCAGGGTGTGTGTTTGGGACATTTTCATAGTCTCACTGTGGTCACGGGATGTACCATTTCAGGTGATGGAAAAGATTTGTTGTTTCCTGTCCTGGTTGGCTGCAACCAACAACAAATTTTGTAGACCGGCTTCATCTTCTCCTCCTCACTTTTGTGTTATCCGAACCATTTCCTCACATTTGACGCTGTGCATTTTTTTTAAATCAAGGGAGGATAACACAAGTTTTACAATCATGTTCAAAATCACCTCTTTTTTTTGTTCCTTCATTTCTCTTTTCCAACTACGACTTCTTCCGTAGCGACTCAGAAAAACTATGTTCACAACAGGAAGTGGGCATATCCTGCGTATGCGAGCTCGATTGGCAGTTGTTGCGCATATTTCTTGACGTGTGCTATCGCGTAAATATGTCCAAAGCTTGTAATTGTTATCAACCTAAATTCTAATTGCAATCCCGTTTAGAGATGTGCTTACTTTTTTATCGCCCAGCCCTTTGGAAACATAGTTTAGGTGTGATCACATGTTTTTCAAACCTTGGTTATGGGGCACTCAGAGAGCCGGACATTATGCTAAACGACAACACCAATCATAAATTCTGTATCAAGCTCCAGGTCTAAGGGAACTTGTTCCAGTGTATTTGTGTGGAAGTGAACTTGCAAGTGTCGCAAGTAGTCAGTGTCATAATAGGTTCAATTAACAGTAGTGCTGCTGAGTCCCTGGTGTGTGTTTGTCTTTCCCATAGCTAATAGGCTTTTTAGCTGTTGCTCCTTTTTTTTAATGGATTTGTGCTGTTGTTTCTTTTACACTCTGTGTGTGTGAATCTCTCTTTCACTCTCTCTCTCTCTCTCTCTCAGCCAGTGTAATTTTGAGTGAGAGACAGATCTCCCTGGAATGTGGAAGGCTTTTAATTTTTGACTGATTCTTCCCTGTCTATCTGTAGATCAGTGGTTCTGTGTGGTACAGTAGTTTAACTGGGTGTGTTGCTCTGTGCTTCTGAGTAGCGCTGATGACTAACACTTTAAAATTTCGAGTTGGATTATGTGCAGTACAGCCTTCCATTCATTTTGACTGTTATCGCTTCAGGATGACAACAGTGAGTGGTATGAGGTGGAGCTGTTTGGATGACCTTGAATATGGACAGAAAGGTTAGACGCTGTGCTTGTGTTAGTTTCCCATAGTGTGTCAGTTTGCTCTGCACTTTATAACAGGTGATGGTCGATGTGTGAATATATGTCGTATCATGATGCTTTTTAAAAAAAAAAAAGATGCTAAGGACCTGATTTCTGTCTGTTTGTGCCTTCTTCCAGACTATGGAGGAGTATATGAGCAAACCTGCATTTTAACCCATGGAGAAGGGACATAAACGGGACAAATACGGGGACCAAAATGTACTGTACTGTACTGCTCGAGTCAAAGAGATGGGATTGACTTTGATTCTACTGAATATTTTTTTAAAAGATTAAAACACTGTATTGAATGTCTGCTCATCTTCTGCCTTAAATATTGTTGCAACTTAAACTTTATCTGGGAGTGAGTATTTTGTTTGTTTGTACTCGGTCATTCAAGTGAAGGAGCTGTTGAATTGTTTTTTATAGGAGCTGTCATTATTTAAAAAAAAAATTAATGAAGTAGTGATACAGGGTTGGGGAAAAGGAAATTGATTTTAGATTGACAGATTTGTTACTCTTTCTTATACTTAGATCACACGTTAATATGTTGGACATAGATGAAAACACGATGTGGTTTGTAAAAATTGTGCACCTCCACTGCTGTTTACACTTTATATTTAATAATGATTTCATCTAAAAAAAGAAAAGAAAAGAAAAAAAGTACCGGTTTCTGTGGAGTACCAAATTGTGAAAGTGATCAATTTAGATTTCCACATTGTTTAATCCGTTTAAAACGTTTTGCTAATGTGTGCGATCTTTCATCTTGAGTGTGTGTGTGTGTGTGAATATCACTCTTTTATATAATATGAAATGTATGATGTTGTAGTTTATGATTAAATGTGTTTTGATAAACAGTCTGAGTTGTCATTTCATTCAGTGGTAAAGGGTTAGGGTAAATTAAATTATAAATAAGCATTCTCTTAAGGTGATGTATTGATTCTGTGAAGATTTGACATCGTTTTATTCACCAAAACAATTCCCTCTGCTTCCTTTTGATAAAACCACTCAAACAGTTTGTTTTAAGAAGGCAACATAACTCTGCAAGGAGAAAAATAATATCGCTGATGCTTTATTCAGCTGTGATTCATCACACATCATTGAACATGTACAAAATGGTTTAAAAATGAGCATACAATAGCACAACCACTGGTAGGCCAACAATACAGAGCTTCGCAGTATGAAAGGGTTGGAAGGCAGGCGACGGTCTTTTGATATTTAGACTTTGAAATAATTATCCATAATAGTAACATTAAATCCACTAACCCTGAATATACAACGAGTCACAACAACACTCGTTCTCAGCCCAGCACACTGTCCGAACAAAAAGTCTTTAAAATATTACTATGTCAATATACTGTATGCTTGTGTTTTTAAGGCCCAGTCAGCATTATACTTAATATTTTACATGTATATATTATTGACATATGTATTTGAATAGTTTGACATGAAAAATAAGCATTTTTAACCATTACGCAGCTGATTACAGTTGAAAATATAGACCTGCTTACAAACACCATTAATGATAACAAACTTTTAACATCACAAAACTTCAACTCTGTCCTTCGCATCGCATACTAGTGTAATAATTGTTAATAACAACATTATAACAACCAATTAATGGTTTTTTGTTTTTTTTTTCTCGAAGATGATTTTGTGCACGGAATGCACCTTTAAGGACCCGTGATATCAATATAATATTTCTAAAATGTTCTTGCAGCAAGTAGGGACTAGTATTTTTCAAAAAAAGAACCTGTACGGTTGCTAGATAGTTCATTTTCTTTAGGGTGACATTATACCAGCTATAGTTATAGAAGTTTGTAAACTAGATCACGTCCACCACACTTTATTTTTGCGACAGTATAAATACTAAATTCATAATTTCGTGCGTTTTGCAGGGGTTGAGGCTACATCCCCGCCACTGTCATTTCACGGCGCGCCTCGTCGTCATTCATGGTCTGTGGAGCGGAGGTCTTGGCCGTTATCTCCTCTTTCCCTTGCATCTCCGTGGGCTTCTCCTTCTCCTCCATGGCCACCTCCGTTTCCCTCTTGGCCATTGGCCTCTTGGCAGTGTCCGCCTGGCCCAGGTAGTCTTTCATGGCGCGCTCGTACAGCTCGTAGGGAAACTGCTGCGCCTGGGTGTCCCTCTTGGCGATGTTGTTTGGGTATTCTGTGAGGATTTTGGCAGCCAGGTAGGTCGTCACCTCGTCTTCCACGTCCCCATCATCATCATCTCCTTCATCAGCAGCACCGTCGGTCTGACTCTGACGTTTCAGGGGCATTTTATTGAGCTCGGACAGAAAGAGGTTCTCCCTGCGTCCGGAGGGAGGAGGGATTTTAACTGGGCCTGAATTGGCAGCAGGGTTGGACGCGACTGGGATTCTGTCTGAGGACTGAGAGGTCTTCATGGGTCTCTGCACCACGGGATACTCGTTACTGATCGTCTCCACTCCGATGATGTCTAAAAAGTCCTCCCTATCCATGTCCTCTGCAGGGGGCTTGCTCTTCACGGGCAGCCTGCGGCTGAAGTACCTGATCTTTGGGGTTTGGCCCGTGGTGTAGCGCGCTGGGGTTTGGGGATCACGGTGGAGCTTCCTGAGCTCTTCTGTGAGCAGCATGTCGATGAGGTCCTGTGGAGGGACGTGGAGCTTTAAGGAGAGCTCCAGCAACTCTTTCACTGTCCGTGGATCCACGATGGAGGGGCGGATCAGTCTTTTCCTCTGCTCCCCGGTCTTGTCCCTCCTCTGTGTTTGGTCGCTCATCTCCAGGACCTTTAACAGGTAGTAATCTACGAGTTTAGTGTCATCATCTGCCTCTTCCTGGTTCTGACTGGCACGGCGTTGCATCTCCACCCTCTCCGCTTCTTCCAGGTCACCGAGCGCCCTGTCCATTTCTTCGTGGCTGCCGTTGACCATCTCCTCCGTCTCCTCCCTCTCCTCCACGGGGACCCATTCCTCTCCTCCGGCCACATCTTCGTAGGCCTGGCTTCTCAGGTTTAACCCGCCCTCCTCCTCCTCATCGCCCTCGTCTTCGTCCCCGAAAACGTCTCTCTTCTGACCGCCGACCGTGGGCATTTTCCCCAGCTCCTCGAAGATGGAGCGCAGGTTGGCGAGACTCTGAGGGGTGTACTGCTCGTCCAGGTCCTCCGTGGCGCGCTTTGACGCGTCTGTGTTCTCCTCGTCTTCAAACATCAGTGGATACTTCTTGTGGGGTCTAGGGAAGTTATCGTAGTCCATCGGTGCGCTCTCGGGGGTTCCGGTGTCTTTGGTGCGATGCCTGTGCGTGCGGCGGTCGTTCCTGGGCGCTGACGCGGGGGTGAGTTTCGCGTCTCTCCCAGCCTGATCCTGCAGAGACTTGAGCAGGGCTTTCATGAGCTGCTCAGCGGTAATGTCCTGCCTCTGCATGCCGGGAGCGGGCTGCCGATCTCCGGGAACCTCGTCCTGCTGCGAAGCGAGCTGAAGCAGGACCTTGAATTTATCCACCTCATCGTAATCCACGGGTTCGGGTCGCCCCCCGTTCCGCTGTTTCAGGTTCTCAATGTACTCCAGGGCTTTGATCATGTCGGAGCTCGGTGGATAAGCTGCCGGCTGAGCCTCACTTTCCCCGCCTCGGAGCCTGTAGTGGCGTGGGAGAGATGCAGCCTGCACGGCGCATCCATGGAGGAGGAAGGAGAGCAAGATCACGGCTCCGCCGGTGGGCAACTTGTGGTGGAAATGCAGCATTATAGGCGATTTATTACCTGCGAATCAGAAAAGGGCACAACATATAAGCAAAGCAAATGAACAAACAAATTAAGTCCAAAACCACGATTTAATTTTAATCAAGGAAATATTATTTTTGATCGAAACCTTACACGAAAACAAACGCGTGGGTGAATCTGTTTTGATACGTGGTTTATCAGGTTCTTACGCACTGCAAACTGAATGATATGATGCTGTGCGTGAGGAGATACATTCACATCACTGGATGAGTCACTCCCCGCGTTGTTATGGGCAACCTCAGCATCCGATTTCCTCTCAACAACATAATCCATCTTTATTAAAAAAAAATAGATGAAAATATAGCATTTTCCCTTTTTATGTTATTTCACTAAAGCAGCAGCAACAACACGTTGTAAGTGCTGACGTCGCATTTCATACTAAACACCCACACTGCAACAGAAAGTGTCGAGATATGTAGAAAAAAGGAAACACAACCAATCGACTGAAAAGTATTGTTTATTTAAATGGGACATATTTAAAACCGTACAGTAAAATGAGTGTCTTACCTTTGGAAATAAAAGTCAGACAGTGGTGAGGGTGTATGGCATCTCCTCCTGAGCGGTGCTGTTCTCTTCTGTTTTCAGCACTTGGACAGCTCCCCTCGTTATATGAGGGAACACCTGACCAACGCGTCATCACACAACAAACGCAATAGCCGGGCCTAAAAAAAAATCCATATAAATGATTCAGGTTTATGATATGCCATACTAAAGAGCTGGCTGTATTAAAAATAGCTCTCTGTGCCGACTGTTGCAGCGCTGCTTTCTAGAAGCTGTTGACTGCAGAGATGTTTGATCCTCTGCCTCACAAACGAACAGTCATGTGTTTATTTTAATGCTCATTTAAACTCTTCACCGTGCCCTGTACACTCTATTATCATCATCATTGTTATTATTATTATTGCTGGAGGTGAATATGCAAATAAACCATATCAATAATGAGGTTAGTCTCAATAAAAAATGATTTTATTAATGCACCAGTGCTCGTTCACAAAAAAAAGCAATTTCCACCTTCTAATTGTTAATCAGAAGGTTTCATTCATCACTTCTGTCGTCACCAATCGTCGCCATGGCACACAAAGAGTTAAACCCTCCAGCGATGACTCACAGGCTGAATCCACCGCGGAGTTGCTGTCGCATTTCACTTCTCTCTCTCTCTCTCTTTCTATCCTTCTCTCTCTCTGGGCGCTGACAGTGACGGTGATAGACACCCTCCTGTCGGCTAGGGGCCAAAGCACCAACATTCTGCAGGTCCACAAGATGAAGAGGCCTCAGCTTGCAGCTTAAAGGTCACAGGCGGCTGAGTTTGTGGTGACAACAAAAGCCTTCCACTTTTGTTCAGTTATTAAAAAAAAATGCAGCCATCCACATATATATTGAGTTGTTGTTAAAAACAAACTCTCACTAAGGACAAACTTTCATACACCATGTTCATGTCCTGTCTATACTTCATTACTTTTTATTGGAAAAAACTGGTGTTCAGCCATCATTTGAACTTAGCACTGACTGGCCACTTAAGCTTGTTAAAGCTGTAGTATGTAACTTTAATGCATCGATCAATGCCTTTCATTTTAAAACCATTGATCAACAAGTTGGGCCACACGGCAACATAGAGTCCCACACTTGTTTTTATTTATAAAAGACCTGAGTTTGTGACCTGATCCAAATGAGAGTGTCTTGCAGAGGTTTTAATTGAACTCTCTAAATTGGAGTTGAGCTAATGTGAGAGTGACTGGTTGTTTGTCTCTGTGTGTTGATCCAGCGATGGACTGGTGACCTGTCCAGGTTGTTCCCCCGCTTTTTTCCCTGTGTCAGCTGGGAGTGGCTCCAGTGACCCTCATGTGGAGGATGAATGAATGAATGAATGAATGAATAAGAGCTGTAGACACTGTAACGTCTGCTAGACGGTAAGAGCTCATACTCTGAGCCTGTGTAAGAACAGACTACTCGTAGATTGTCTGAAGGGACAGGTACTTTGTGTTCCCCATTACATTCATAGCAGTGTGCACCAACCCGGAGAGCTTAGTTTTTACTTCCCATATACCCCATGTCTCTCAGCAACGTTCTTATGCTGCACTGAGACAGACAGAGGCAGCAGCAACAATGGGCTAGTAAAGCAAGACAATTGCAAAATATAGAGGATAGAGAATGACACATGAAAACATAAAGAAGTATCAATAAAAAAAGCTTTCAGAATTACTGTAGCTCAAAAAATCCCACCCACTGTGTGCTGCCACTGCATACACACAATCACTCCCTCATACAAACACTGCTGCATGTTTCTGCTCACAAAGGCAGAATAATAACATCGACAACCACAAAGAAG